>NC_067160.1:11560952-11780952 GCF_903995435.1 Acomys russatus
ATTTCCGCCCTTGGCTTATCCGTCCTCAGACTGTATGGTTTAGAGAATTGAGTCAATGAGCACCATCCTAAGGTCGCAGGGTGTCAGAGAATACTCTAATCAAGACCTACATGAATTCGTGTGCTTTCGGAGAACGCTGTAGGTTTCCATCTCTTGTCTAGGTGGGTGAGGAGGAGGTGGGTGGGACACAGAGGCCCGTCAGCAAGGATAGAACATTCTGCTTGGGGGTACAAAGCATCAGATGATTCAAGAGGGTAGACCCACAAAGAGCTGAAGAGTGTGGAGTGTGAAGTGTACCTTAGCCCTTGAGGGCATCAAAGGAAGACGTCTCCAACAAACAGAAAGAACCGCAGAGGCTCTTCAGAAGGGAAGTGTCAGTTTGGCTGGAGGGGAAAAACACTGCAGATCGATGGGGACCTGGCTGGGGAGAGTGCAGGGCTGGCATGGGTCCCACACCGGCTCCAGCGCGCTGAACTGTTCCAGGAAGAGGGCCTCATCGGAGCCCTCCCTCTGTGCTTCCTAGTTTTGTTTGCCAAGGTTGGCTGGTACTCACTGGGGCAGAGTGGACAGTATGTGTGCGCTGAGATCTGCTTCATTTTTAACCTTTTGTCTTGCCTTTTCTAGATTAAGTTAGAATGACATTCTGATTGTAAAATCTGCTTTAAAATGCTCTGTTGGCTCCCTGGGACTCAATCTCCTCCAGATTTCTTGGCAGATCTTGGAGAACCAGTTCCCTTCCTCTGAGCCATGTACAATTCTGGAGAACCAGCTTCAGCCACCTGGAACCTGCTGTGATAATCATAGACCTCGCAACCCATCATATTTTCCCTTGCTCTAATCCTTGGTGAAAAGCCCAGGCCTTGGTTTGCCTGTCATTTTTGCAGGGCACACCACAAGTGCAAGGCCCCATAGCTGTTCCCTTTTTTTGCTGTTAAGTATTCTTGTTTCCAAAGTATAGACACTACCCTTTTTACTTCAGCACACTTATCTTGGGGACACTTTGATTTTCTCACATATTTTCTGTGCATTTGTTTTTTTTTTTTTTTTTTTTTTTTAATTTTGTAGGGCACTAATGAGCAAAAAGTTCAAAGCCTTCCCATACATACACCCTCTTCCCTTACAACACAGAGAGCATCCTCCATCGTCAGTACTAGTCACATAGATGGCATGCCAGTTATAATTGATGGGCCCACATCATCATCATCAACATCACCCAGACTTAGTCATTCCTGGTGCTGGCATTCTATAAGTGTGTACAAAGGTCCATGACATGTGTTCACCATTGCCGTATCATATGGACTAGTTTTACTACCCCTTTTAAGGAATCCTCCGTACTGCTGCGGTTACCCCTCTCTGTGCCCTGACTTCCAACATCTACTTCTCACTGCCTGTCACAATCTTGCCCTGCCCAGAATATCATCTACTTGGAACCACCTGGAATGCAGCCATTCTAGGTGTTCACTAACTTAGTAATGAACACTTACCTTTTCCTCCAGGTCTTCTCCGGGCTTGGCTAAATAGCTGAGAGAAGCAACTTAGGGGAGAGAGGATATATTTTGGCTAAGGGGCTCACAGGCTCATCACAACAGGGAGAGCATGGCAGGTGGAGTGGGTCAGCTCACTGAGGCGCAGAGGGCTTCCCATGTGATGCTGATCAGAAACAAACACACACACACCCAAAAACAAAAAACAAAAAACAAAAACCAGAAACAGAGAAATCTGAGCTGTAACCCTCAAATGACTATCAGAAGTGACTCCCCTCTGACAGCCATACTTCCCGCTACAATGACTCCACAACCTCCCAACAGGGGACTGAGGGTTCAAACACACAAGCCTATTGAGGACATTTCTTTTTTGTTGGTTTGTTTGTTTGTTTTTCGAGACAGGGTTTCTCTGTGTAGCCTTGGCTTTCCTGGACTCTTTGTAGACCAGGATTGCCTTGAACTCAGAGCGATCCACCTGCCTATTCCTCCCGAGTGCTGGGATTGAAGGCATGCGCCACCACACCAAGCTAGTGGATATTTCACCTTAAACATAACAGGGGAGCTAAATCACAGAGTAGAAGCCAGAGGGAAGAACACTGGCCCTACATGGTAATCAATGGCTTGATAAGAGCTGCTACTTGCCACTAAGTAACATGTAAACCCCAGAGAGATTGTCATTTTATGCTTTAAAGACTATTTTAAATGACAACTTCAATAATGTATTTAGTGATACTAGTCCAACAATAAACAAAGCTCAGCTATCATAAGCTTATTGAAGACAAGTATCCAACATGCCATGTGCCACTCCGTAATCTTATGCAAAATTCAGATGTGCCACTGATGGCACAGTAGCTCGCGGCTTTGCCTGACACTCATGTGTGGATGTGACACAACCTGGAAGTGGGTCATTTAAACTGCCAGAGGGTTTTGCTTTGTTGGGGAGAAGGCTCAACCAGTAAAGGGCTGGCAACACAAGCACAGAAACGTGAGTTTGATTTCCAGAGCCCATTTAAAAGGAGTTGGGTGTGATGGTGTGCCCTCGCCACCCTAGTTAGCGACAACAGGAACCCTGGGACTCAGGAGCAGGTCGGTTTGATGACCTTGAGCCCAGTGAGAGATATGGTGTTAAAAAAACAAGTTGATGGCTCCTAAGAAAGGACATTCACATTGATCTCTGTTCTCCGTACACATACGCATGTGCCACAGGTGCACAGAAGACTTTTAGTTTAGAATTCATGTTCATAAAGGAGGTGGATAATTAAGAGGAAAGCATAGAAAATAGTTGCCTCTTTGATGCAATAATCCAGCACAGCAGCTTTGTCCTTTGACCTGAACAGGTAGACTTGTGATTTGACTTAAGTGTTTTCCCTCTTTCATGGCGACGGGAAATCCTCACTTTCTATACAGTACTAGGGAAATTATGCCTTAGAAAAAATAGGCTTTGTGTATGAGCTGGTTGTACCCAACTTTAGGTCATTGTAACTCACTAAGCACACTTGAGGTGGGGGAGGCTAAGCTGTGGTATTTGAATGAGTAGGCAGGTTAAACACACCTGATAGATTGGGCTTGTGGATGGTCTATTGGTGTGGAATCCCATCCTGAGTTAAAGCTTCTTTCCTTGTACAGTTAGCAACTAAAGTACCTATTCCCTCAGGAGACACATACCACACATTCTACACACTGAGAAAGAGTTCTGCAAATGACAGATGGGGATCCAAGTACAAGAAAGCCCTTTCTTAAAATGCCACTCTATGGCCCACAGACTCCAGGGGTCATAGACATGGCTTTCACAAATTCTTCCCGTGCAGAGCAGCTGGCCCAGACTAATAGTGCAGAGCATCACTAGGCAGGGCTGATGGCTCCCCCAGGCCACCCGCACCCCACCAGCACACACCTAACTCACAGGCTTCTCTTCTCTAAACACCTGGCACCCAGCCAGTCATAGAGCCCATGAGTGGGGCCTTCTAAGAACACGGTACATACAAAACAGGGCTGGGCCAATCCATAATTGTCAAGACATCGCGTCAAATGACGGCGAGACCAGCTTTCCCTCCTAGAGCTTGGCTTGAACTCTGCATTACCTGAGAAAAACAAATCCTTATTATGTTTGTCCAGAATCTAGGCCACATCAAAATTGGCATAGCACATGGCGTGACCTAGAAAAATGTAAATACAGTGGAGAAATAAATACATGGTTACTCATGAGCTCAGCAAGGGAGAAATAGGAATTGAAAAATATCTTGAAAGATACTCACTGAGACAGACTTTGGTGCCCCGGTGCGGCCTGCAGCTTGAAGGGGGTTTGTGTGATATCTACTTGACATGGATTGAAGACTCCGATTCCTTCTAATCTACCCTTTTGTCAGTGTTAAGGGTATGTGAGTCCAAGTTTGGTCTGCAATCCTGTGGCCCTCAGCTCTATGATCAAAGACCACTGGAGGCATTTGAACAGATGCCAGCAAAGTTCAGGCTGCGCTTCAGGCAGGTCCTCCAAGTGCCTCTTAGCCGTATGTAGGGGTTTGTTGAGTTTGATCTTCAACTGTGCACTTTTGGGGAGTCGGCAGTCCCTTCAGGTGATAAGCCTGACCTGGCAGAGCTCTGCTTTAATGAACGTGGCCCTTGGGTCTGTTCGGGTTCCCACGTGTCAGTACCTCACTGGGTGTAACCTTATCTTTCCATTTTGCACGCATGATGGATCTAAACCAGGACAGGTGAAGCCTGTCTTTGAACCGACAGCTGGATTATGTCCAGGTTTCACAAGCATGGAAGAAAAGTCCCAAAGCCTCAGCTCTTCTTATCATTTGTCATTTTATGGAGCAGCCATGGTGGGTGAGACGCTAGCACAGTCATGGTGCCAGCATTGATCATCTAAACTTTATTCCTCCATTAAGTGTACGTGCTTGGGGATAATAGTGAGGTGACTTTCAGAAGGGGATGGGACAAATGGCTGGTCTCTGGACATTCAGTAACGTAAACAAATGTATAGTGTAAGGAGATGTAATGTTTGCCTTCCATCTTGGAAAAATCATTTCGGAAAAAACAGGGGTAGATACAGCGTCACACAGAACACAAACCTGCCGAGCCTCGCAAATCAGTGCGAGGTCCTCCCGACAGTCCCGGGACCAAACTGTCTCTCTATTTTCATTTCCCAAACTTTTTCCCTCCAAAATCATAGAGCTCCCTCACCATCTCTACTTTTTTTTTCTTTATAGTCATACTCGTCAATATACTAAGGAACTAATTTTCAAAATACATCTACCTTGGGAGTACACTATGCCCTGAGCAAAAGGAGGCCATTATGTGACCTTGGGCGAACTGCACTGGGGCACAAAATAAGAAACCAGACAGGCAGAGACCTGTCATTTGTCCAGAATGTCTTGAGGGCAACTCATGTCACTTGAGGTGACTTCAGTCACCAGGGACTTAGGTAGGTGTATGGGTTATTTGGAATGTCATCTGCCCTGAACATGGGCTCCATAGACTGTGCCCTGATACTGTTCACTGTTTGTTGGGAGACTTCTGAATAACAAGCTTCTTGGTTAACGTGGCAGCAAGGAGGTGTTGTCAAATGTTTTGCAAGGCCAGTGACTGCTGAGAGTCTCTCGCGGTGTCTTTCCAGTGCAGTGGCACATGACAGTGATGCGTACTTTGAATGGCCACACCCTCCACATGCACACAAAAACTCTTGTGCTCGGTCCCCAGGGTAGTGTTCAGAAGTAGGACTTTGTGGAAGTGCCTAAACCGTGATGAGGTCTGGCCTAGTCAATGGGTTGATCTATTAATAGAGACATAATTTGATAGCACTATACTGGGATGGTGGGAAAGAGGCTATGAGCCTGTTTAGAGGAAGCAGGTCCCTGGGGAGGTCTGATCATTATGAGAATACTTTGTGCCTAGGCTCCCCACCCCCACCCCACCCTGCACCTATCTCTCTGATGTGAAGTAGGCTCTTTGCTTCACCCTGCTCACTGATGCTCTGTCTCACTGTGCACACGTGTAAAAGCAGAAGTATTCGAGCATGGATTGGACTAGTGAAACCATGAGCTAAGGTAACCTCCTTGTCTTTTATGTTGCTTTCTCAAAAGCATTCTGTCACAATCATGAAAAGTGGCAGACACACCATGAGTGAAGGTCCACTGCATCTTGGAGAGGGAGAGGCTACATTTCTGACTATAAAGAGTCAATGTGTCCCCTTAGTCATCCGTTTCCTGTAAATTGACTGAAGCATGACCATTTTCAATATCTTGAGAAGCACTTGGGTCTGACTTCTTCATTCCTACACTGGATCCTAAGATACTGTGGGATTACTGCAATAAATAAGACAAGCAGTTAGTACTTGCCATGTCATAAGCATTACACAAATCTATTTAATATTCAATTTTCTATCTGTTGTGATTTCAAAGATCAACAGATATCAGCAGGATTCATGATGTGCTAGAAAATTTTAAGCCCATTCTCTAGCAGGTCTTTGTTCAAAAAATATGCATGACTTTCTTTTATTTATCATGCAAAAGATAAAAAAAAAACCATAGTATTTTCTTATATTGTAAAACCAAAGAAAATGCCGATGTGGTCACTCCAAGAATTCTACTCCCTAGAGATGGAGAGGTGGCTTATTGGCTGAGAGTGTGTGGTGCTCTTGCCGAGGACCCTAGCTGGGTTCTAGCACCTTCATCAGACAGACTGCACCACCTGTAACTCCAGGGGATATGATGCCATCTTCTAGCCTCTTCAGGACCTGCACTTATGTACACACACACACACACACACACACACACACACACACACACATAAATAAAATAATTTTAGAAAGAATTATACTCCCTACTTTGAGGTTTGTGTCATTAATGTAATTACTCAGTCACTAAAAGCCACAATGCATTGGGGATGTGGAAATGATCAGAACACTGGTAAGAATTTGGTTGAGTTGTCACACTTGCCCACAACACCACACAGTCAAACAAGATGTGAAGTCGAGAATATTAAAAGTAGCACTCTGGCTTAGGTGCTACTAACTGAAAACATTGCATTTGAACAAGCATGCAATTTTCAAAGCATTAAGTTAAAAATTTAAAACTGTTACAGTTTTTCTTTACTTTCCAATAAATACACTAGGAAAGTGAAACGGTCGGCGTTTCAGATTGGCTTGGTGATACTCAGCGCACAGACATCACGAGACAAAATGAACTTTCTGATACAAGTGTAGTGGATGTAAACATGTTTTCCTTTTGATCCAAAGTGTGGGATGTGAAATAGACCTGTGTGAGGGTGTGTGGTTTTTGTGTGCTGGAAACAGACTTGTGAGAGAATACTTGATGTTTGTCCACCAGAAGAGGAACCGCCTCTTGCAGGAGCATGATCTTTGCCAACTGATAATCTTCCTAGTACAGACTCTGAGAGCTCCAAGGAACTGAGTCTAAAATGGTTTACGTGTCCTGTTCGCATCTTTTCTCTCCTATCTAGGGTAGGTGGCTTGGCAGGAAGGTGTAAGCATTAAAGACCTCCAAGTAAAGTAAGTTTGTAAAAGTTCAAAGCCTACATACAAGCATAGAAGGAACAAGAAGCCTGGTATGGCAGGGTATGGGTATGGGTAACCAAAATGGGATAACTCATGGGAGAGTCTTCTGAGACCCCCAATAGATACTTGGCACTGAGAATCAGGCTGTTTTTCCCGTTTGTACATGCACTCTTTAATGCCCATTCTACCTTAACACAGAACTTGCTGTGGCTGTAACATGGTGTTTGAAGGACAAAAATGAAAATTGGCATACATTTCTTTTTTTTTTTTTACAGGCTTCATAATTTTTTTATTTTTTGAAGGATATTTTCACTGAGTAAGGAATGTCAATCTTGACACTTATTAATTTCTTATTAGTACTTCAGAAAAGGCAATATTTATATTTTTCATTTTAAGGAAATACTAAAATTATTAATTCATTTCAGACAATGTTCAATTTGTAAAGTAAAATTTAAAAAGTTATTTTGCAAAATTATGAATGTAGTGAAGTTAATAGGAGAAATAGAAAACTGTGAGTAAAGGTTAATGGCATACATTTCTTATTCTTTCACAATTTCGTGGATGGAAGTTCCAATCTTCCCATAGATCTTGGCTACTTTGGCATCCGGTTTCTTTCTTTTCTTTAAGTCAAGAACACTAATGTCTTCACTCAAATGAGGCACCTGTTGGCTTCTCTTGCCATATCAGCTTTGCCACCATGATTACTCTTCTGGTTTTGGGACCATGAGAAGTAAAGATTAAATAGTGATGGTCAGATTGACAACCTACATAATTACCAAACCTAACAAGTAGGGGCGTGCACAGGCATGAGTCCTGTCCTGGGTAGGCAGGGCGGGGGTGGGGGAGGGGCTGACGGCAACATTTCATCTCATTCCTTATGAGGACACACGATTGAAGCCCTGTACATTGCTGATGCCTCTAACTTTCCATTTAGCACTTTGGACTACAGTTCACTACAGGTAACTACAGGAAAGCAAGTCTTGACTAAGAGAGTGGGCCTTATACCCCAACTTCACCCGTCAAATAAACTGTAGGTTACTGCCCTGAGTGAGGAAGTGATCACGGCTGTTATCATTAAAACCAGGTTCTGTCCCCACTGAATTTTGCGGGATTAGTGTAAAGAATTCCCCACTCCTCCTCCTCCTTGCATCTGCTTCTTACACTGTTAGCAGCAGAGATGTTACTTTTTCTGCAAGAATCATGCTGTGAAAGGGCCTAGGCTTTTGAGAACAGCGAAGGCTCGGAGTTTTGTACACTCAGGGTTTTTAACAAAACGAGGCTAGATCTAATGGTAGAAACCACATCCTAGTATCTGTCTTGGGCTCTGAGGTTGGGAGTAGCTACACCCAGTCCCCACCTCTAAATTTAAATGCACCTGCTACAAGCTGTCAAGAGTCCATGAGACGGTGAGCCCGACTTCAAGATGAGACTGAGGGAGGAACGAGCGTTAGGTAGAGGACTTCCGTGAGAGCCTGGCTGCATAGACGCTATCAGAGATCTGGCTTTTAGGAAAAGGACATCTGGAAACAGGATCGGAGAAGTCTGATATGGGGCAGGAAGCTGAGCTTGGGTTGGTAGCCTGCAGCGTAACGATACAGCTGAAAAAAAAATGGGGCGATAAATGTGCTGATTATGAAATTGGTGATCCTGGGAAAGCCGCCTTGGGAAGTGCTGAGTGGACCATTCCGAAGAAGCAGGCCCTGGATCACCACCACAGTTCAGCAGAGCATACGAGTGAGTGAGAAGCAAAGGCCTGCAAAGCTGCTGTTGTCGAAGAGAAAGGCGAATTCGCACCGAGAAAAGGAATAGCTGAATGGATTTCTGTGTGCGTTTTTATTTGGATAAAACTTGCGAGGAAAGGTCCCAGAGCTCCGATGCTGTGAGCGTGCCTGCGCAGGCGCAGTAGTCAGGTGGCGTTGGTTAGGGCGCTGGGCTCAGAGCCGCTGAGCGTGATGGATGGCTCAGCGTGCTGTTTATCTAGTGCAGGTTGGTATTTCACCTCTGTTTTCATTAGACTGATGGTAAGGTAATAATTCTTTCCTCTAGCTGAGAAATCTGTCTTCAGCCATTTGTTGATCTTCTTGAACGGGCACTGCAGGTGCACAGAAGTCACCCTAAAGGAGGTTTTGAATGAAATCTTAAATAATGCCAGTCGGCATCGTGGAGTGAAAGCAACACGTAAGTCCCCTAGATTTTCTGTGTTTATTAGCTACGTGGGATCACATTGACCCAAGGAACAAACCAAAGGAACGGCACAAGGTAGGAGACCTTGTGTGACAGTCACACATTTATTACTCTGGAATAACTTAAGCTTTTGTGGTAAGAGACACTAAAGCAGTATACCTTTTTCACGAGGGGTTTCTATGAAGCAGGATGATACAACGGGAAACGCCACAGGCTTTCTCGAATAGTCCACCACAACTCACCCTCTGGATACATTTCTCCATGGCTTGGAACCACAATTTCTCCATTTCTCCAGTGAAGATACTAATGCATGCACACATTTTAATTGGAAGCACTGATCAAGGGAACACAGTTATTAGTTTTTCTCCAAGGCAAGTCGGAACAACCAAGAACCATGACAGGCACGTGTCTTTAATGAGCTGGCACTCCTTCGTTGTTTCATTCCAGCTTCTGTGATGGCAAGCTCAGAACGAAGGAGCAAGGTGTCGGCTCATTAAACACTGGCCCAGGAAGGAATCGCCCCCAAACAGAGGAGGCCAGACCTCTAATATGATTTCTGGGTGGGAGAGCTGATGGGCAGGTGATGAAACTTCACAAACAGAGCTCATGCAATGTGTGATTCACCTGGGGAGAAGTCGCTGGGGGGCATCCATCCCTAGGAGGTGGCTATCGCAGAAGACTCAATCTTAAAATGTTGGTCCTACTTCCTGGGGATTCTATTATGAGTGAAGATCCTTTTCTTCCCATCAGCCTGTGGGAGCCATCCATCCATCACCCATCCATCCATCATCCATCCATTTGTCCATCCATCTGTCTGTCTGTCTGTCCACCCATCCATCTATCCGTCTGTCCATTCATCCATCCATCCACCGACCTGTCCATCCATTTGTCCATCTGTCTGTCCATCCATCCATCCATCCATCCATCCATCCATCCATCCATCCTTTCTGTACTATAGCTCTCTTGCCTGGGAAATGATCCTGATTAAATATGCTCAGGGTGACCAGGTGTCCTGGTCACTGGTGTTGTTCACAACAGTCTACCTTACACATTTTGTGTCAGAGTGACTATCTTAGCAATCCTGTCAACTCTCAGCGTGTTTGGGTTTGGACACTAAATTATATAATGCCTGAGCACAATCTAAGTTTTCTGTAGGAGGCATCTCAATCTGCAGTGCATGCAAATGTATACTCTTTGTTGGCTTATGCTATACAAATACAAAGGAGTTACTCATTACTTTATTATTTACACGTTATAATTTTCACATAGCATTCTGTAGTCACCAATACTATTTTTATAGCATACTGAGTTAATGGAAGTAATTACGAAAAATAGTGGTTAATAAAATGTGGGGCTCCAAAAAAAATGAAATAAATTGAAAAGCGATTCTTTGAACATTTATTCTTTGAACATTCCATAAATGTATACAGTGTGTATTGATCACATCCATCCACATTTGCTCCTTTCAACTCACCCTCACCTCTCCTAACTTTATATCATGGTTTTGTTGTTGTTTGTAATACACTGAGGCCAAACAGTGCTGCCTGTAAGTGGGTGGGCGTGTCATAATCCACCAAGGCACAGGCAACCTAGAATGGGTAATTTTTAAAACTTCTACCAGTTATCTTAGAAGATTTGTTTTTAATTATGTGTTTGTCTGTGCATGTGCATGTGAGTGTGGGTGCCTAAAAAGGGCAGAGGAAAACACCACTTCCCCCAGAGCTGGGATGCCAGGCTGTTGTGAGTCACCCAGTGTGGGTGCCAGGGACTGAACTCTGGTCCTCGGCAAGAGCAGTAAGAGCATTTAGCCACTGCGCCATCTCTCCAACCCCAACTCTTATTAAAAGAACAAAAGTAACAGTATCAACTAAGGAATCATTCCCACGGATTCCATTTTCCATTAGAACATCACTCCGGGCATTGGGGTTGATGAGGGAAACAGAACAATGAAGGGCTAAATTTCTGGTTCTAGAAACTTAAGGGGAAATGGGCAAAGAGATGAGTTAGCTGAAGCGTGTAATCCGGCTGTCACAGCACACAGCCAGCAGCACTGGGGCCAGCTCAGGCCCTTGGCGGCGTGGGAAGGGGTGGTGATAAGAGAAGTGTTGGGGAGCTGAAGCCACGTGGGAGGAAGTCACTGAGGAAGGTGAGAAAGATGGTTTCCTTCCTGGGGATGTAGGGTGGCAAACAAATGCACAAAGAGCTGAATCCCCAGAACTACGTATAGAGGAGGAGAAGAACAAGAACAAGAAGAAAATATTTCCTTAATACATTTTCTGATGCTAAAGGGAGCTCCCTCGGAGGTTTCTGTGGGTCTGATTGGGTGAATGAACGCATGTTTGCATTTAGGAAACTTTTAGCTGAGCATTTCACAGCAATACTGTCCTGTGGGAACATGCCATTCGCCTACACAATTCCAAATGTTCAGAAATAGAGAACAAGTAATACCAGTTTTAATAAAATATTGTATTTAACCCGATCTTTTGGAAATGCCACAATTCCTTTTTATTAATTTTACATCCTGGTCATAGCCCCCTCCCCCCTCTCCTCCCAGCCCCACCCTCCCTTCCCCTCCCCCTCCATCATTCCTTAGAAAAGGGGAGCTCCCCTCCCCACTCATCCCAGCTCCCCAAGTCACATCAGGATTGAGTTCATCCTCTTTCTCTGTGGCCTGGCAAGGCAGTCCTATTCAGGGGGAAATGATCGAAAAACAGCCAACAGAGTCCATCTCAGAATTAGCCCCGCCCCCACTAGAGGTGACAAGAACTCCACAAGAGGACCAACAGAGCCAAAGACCATAGTTTCAATGAGTAATATAGCTATGATGAGACATTTTGAAGCCTTGTTGTCATATAATGTCTTCGGTACGTGACAATTACTTTATAGGTAGAGCATATCCCAGTTTGCACTTGTCCCGGTGGAGTAGCCACTGGCTTTCATGTTAACTATACAGATTAATGATGTACACATGTCACATCTCTCTACGATCCCAAATAAAATGAGCCCAGAACAACCTGACTGGATTTTTATCATGCCTATTAATCCATTGCTAGCATAAACAGCATGAACTTCAAGAAGGAAGAAAGAGATTTGAGCTCTATCAGAAGGTTTTCTTTTATTCCTGACAGCCAGCACTGTTTACGACAGCCCCTATACCTCATAACCAAACTATGATCTGGTCTTGGAAAAATAAACATTTTAACTATGGGACATTACAAGGCTTTTGGGCTCCACGGGGTAGTTAGAGATTTCAAAAACAGTCTGGTCAGCTTGTCATTATACAACCATGGAGCCCTTTAGAACCAATTGTTTCATTCAGAAGATGTGCCTCAGGCAAAGCCTCGCACAAAATGTCACTATGGTTGTTTGTGGTTTTGTAGTTGGTGGGTTTTTGTTGTTGTTGTTTTGTTTGGTTTTTCACTGAAATAGCTGTAGTGTTATTTGCCTACAATACTTTACACTGTTGAGCCAAGTCAAAATAAAGGCATTATCGAAAGACTCAGTAATGGCTACCGTTGGGAACAGTGATGTCTGCTCAATTTCTCTGTAAAAGGACAGTAATTGTGGCATTAAGATCTTAACAGCATACGGATATGAACAAAATGCTTGCCTCCTTTCTGGTCCCCAGTTTAGCTCGCTGCTTCTGATTGTTGTTAAAGTAGTTTTCAATCTCCCAAAGTGTTTGGGGGGAGGGCACGCAGTGAATCACTTTTCCTTTATTTTCCTTGGTGGATTGCTCCGAGCTGGTGACAAGAACATTACTAATTGCCTAGCTGGTGCCAGGGGCGCTGTGGAGTATCTGCGGAAGTTGCTGTTAGCTACAACCCGTATAAAAGCTGATTACTCTCCAGAGAGGAGGCATCGTGTCCTAAGAGAAAGCAGAGCGGCTGCCTCCAAGTTCTCAGATGAGGTGCACAGCCTGGGGCAACCTGCTTTAACTGCGGCCTTCTCAGCTGTGGAGAATGACAGAGCAATCCTTCCTGCTTGAGAAAGAGCGTTGTGCGCATTAATTAGTTTGTATTTCAAAGTGCTTCACAACTGGGAAGTTTCACTATTGAATTAAGGAAATTTTCCTTTCATCTTCTCCATGGTTGCATTAAGATGAAAGAAACTGTGCTCACTGAGGCTATAAGAAAAATGGAGGGGATTTGGGCCTGGGGGTGGGAGGGAAACGAACAAACCTGACTTCAAGGTAGTGCCTCATTTCCCCGACAGTGAGATGGCACCCATTAAAAGGAGCTCTGCACGGTAAGAGTCTTCAAGGGCACCCAAACCTGCTCTCAGAAGAAGCGCATTTGTTTTAGACTTAGTTTTTATGAGCTTTTCCAGAAAAAAAAAAAAAAAGAAAAGAAAGAAAGAAAAGAGAGAGAAAACGAGGCAGACCACACTGCGGTAGGGGATTTGGCACAAACAGCATCATGCTTTCTCGCTTGGAGAAACAGGTTGGATCTGCCTGTGTCCCTACCTGGGGACTCACAAATGTCTGTTCTCCTTTCCCCAACTTACCAGTGTATGTTTTTCTTACTGTCTTCCATTATCAGAAAGGGGGGCCGGGTGAGTTCGCCCTCGCTTTGTGGCTCACAGTCGGCTGTGTTTCCTTTCTCCCTCTAGTCTGTGGGGTACAGCACACCCTGCCTCACGCTGCACTTCTTGGCCTTCTTCTAGGCCAGCCAAGGCCATAGGACAAGTTTTCACCCTGGAGAATGAACACAGTGGAGTTTCTGGAAAGTGGCTTTGCCGGCTCTACTACCCAGGAGGCCTGGAAATGATTCTAAAGATACACGGAAAGCCAAGCCCTAAGAGAGAAGCCCGGCTCCTTCGTGACTGAGGAGAGAAAGCCGCCTTCAGATAAGGGCTGTCTTTGGCCTCTCTGAGCAATAGTTTCTGTTAAGACACTGAAACGCTGGCTTGTTGTTAGAGCAGCCATTGTTCCTCTAACTAATGCAATATAAACCCACAGCTGGCTTTGGTTTCCCAAATTATAGTTGCCTTTTCCATGCCAGACCATGAACTTCTTTAGGACTTGCCGATACCCAGTATAGTGAAAGGTACATAAGATGTTTAACAAATTCATTCAGAAGAGGAGGGAAGGAGAGAGGATGGGCTAAACCAATGTGTATGGTACCTAGCTACTTATTTTCTTTTCTGTTTTCAAACTCAACGGGCACATCCCCACCTCTCCCACTCCCCACCTCCCACTAACTGATGAGATGAGCATTACCACTTTCTTCATGGTCTTCCATGAAGGAAATTGCTGGCCAGTGGGAAAGCCATGCCTCAGAGCAAGCAATCCGCAGATCATCACCCTAGAGAACTGGGCCATGGCCAGCATCTCCATCAACAACTTGAAAGAGTTGTCTGTCTTCCCAACACAATAAAACTGGAGACATGAGTGCCGCGAGCTCCAGCCAGCACCGTCGGGAGAAGGCCAAACCACATCATCGCTCGTAGGTTTCAGGATTTATGACGGACGGGGACGGAAAAATAGAGGCAGACACTGCAGTTGGCTGAATTCATCATTCACAAAAGACCATGTGTGTTAATCGTAGGGAATTGTAGATATTCAACTCTTTTCTAATGAGGTCCTTAGCAAACAAAGAAAACACAGAGGCCAACGTCTTAGAGAAAAACAAAAGAAAACAGAAAACAAGACAAAACCTTGTTTGCTCTGGGTTGAGGACTCCTTTCAGACTCACAGGGTGCCATTTCTATTTTGGCAGTCTCCTGCATTGGGGGTGGGTGGGGAGGACTTCTGGCCTGGGAGGACATGAAAGCAGGTTTATGTTTGCTGTTGATATCTGCTGACCCGAGTATTAATCAATGAAGCTAAAATTGTTCTCTTTCTAGGGACCCTGTGAAGATGCCACTGGGGTGTGTTGGCCCTTCCTCTGCTGAGATCTCCCCCAGACCTGAGTTCCTTATCCAGAACAGCACATGTTTGCTTTGTTATAGCCGGGCTCTAGAAAAATCACTCCAAGATCAAAGGGACAAACGTTCTGCTTCCAGCCCAGAACTCGAAACAGTATGGAAGAACTCTGATGGATTCACAATTTCATGTGATGAAAACTCTTTATCCTGTTTGTAACATAAGTTTCATTATAGACGGTGAAAACTCAAGCTAGTGTGGTTTGGGTTGAATGTCTGCAAAGTTGAAATTATTTGCACACATGTTAATGAAACCACTGTCTTTCTGTTTGTCTGTTTGTTTAGTGATCTTATTTTATGTGTGTAACAGTTGCACTCACATGTGTATCTGTGCACCACTAGCATGCAGTGCCTAAAGAGACCAGAAGAGGGCATCAGATCCTGTGGAATTGGAAACACAAGGAGTT
This sequence comes from Acomys russatus, assembly GCF_903995435.1. Taxonomy (NCBI): domain Eukaryota; kingdom Metazoa; phylum Chordata; class Mammalia; order Rodentia; family Muridae; genus Acomys; species Acomys russatus. Next base: position 11,576,471 of record NC_067160.1, read on the forward strand.
GTAAGGCACCACATGGGTGTTAGGAACCAAGTCTAGATCCCCTTGGAAGAGCAGCAAGTGCTCTTAACCACTGAGCCATCTCAATAGCCCAAAAGACACTGCTAACATAGTCATTAGAATCAAGTTTCCAGTCTTCAACACTGTACAAGATGAAAAGACCACAGGAAAGGAAAGACAGAGGAAGGTAGGTATTACATGACCCTTCAAAACCAAGACCCACCCCTTAATTGTGATGATGCTTGGGCCAGTTCCCTGAAGTCTGATATGAGTTTGTTTCCAGACTGTCTCAAGCAGAGCCCATTTTTATGATGTTTGTCTTTCCACAGTGGAGTGTACTTTAGGCAACTATATTTTCCCTACATTTACTATTTTTTTAAAAATCATTTGGGCTTTCCAATAAAATAACAATCACATTTTCTTCTCTCTCCCCAGATGAGTACATTTATTGTTTTAATCCACAAAGATTCCACATGGGCTGTGGCTGGGATGTTCTCAGTGAAGCACTTGGAAAACATTGTGTTATTTGCATTTAGGAAAAGACTTCCCTGGCTAAAAGTCTAGCCATTGAAACAATGATAGTTCCTCAAAACCAAAACAAAGCAAAACAAAAAACCAGCTGTCCCAGATGCTCTTCCAACAGCGTTAATAAATGCCCTAGAGAGTCACAGGAAAAGGTGAGAGTGGGGGGGGGGTGGAATAGAGGCAGAAGAAAAACCACATTTCAAAGCAGAAGTTGGTCCAAGGGACTCAGGATTTGGAAAGTGGGTAAAGAAATGAGGACTTGGCCAGGCAGTGGTGGTGCACACCCCTAATCCCAGCACTCAGAAGGTAGAGGTGGGTGGATCTCTGTGAGTTCCAGGCCAGCCTGGTCTAAAGAGTGAGTTCCAGGACAGGCAAGGGTACACAGAGAAACCCTGCCCCAAAAACAAGCAAACAAAACAAACAAACAAACAAACAACAGCAACAAAAGAAAAAAAAAAAAAAAGAAAAAGAAGAAAGAGAAAGAAAGAAAAGAGGCCCTTTATATTTTCTTACATAGACTTTCTATGTGACTCTAATCCAGGTTGGTAGAAAGCAAGATTGTCACCTGGTGATCTGCGGCCACCTCACATGCATTTGGAGCAGAAGCAGACTCAAACAGAGCAGGCCAGGCAGGCAGCGGTGGCAGCTGAAGCCTGTGTGGGTGGGATCAGTGTCACCCACATTCAGGAAGGTGCCAGAGCTGGTGAGCTCTCCCGCCTTGGGCTGCTCACCTGACTTGAGTTCTGGTTCTGCCAAAGTTGGTGAGCTCTCCCGCCTTGGGCTGCTCACCTGACTTGAGTTCTGGTTCTAGAGCAATAGGTAGAAGAACCAGGAAAGCTCATCACACTGGTTCCCTAAAGTGAGTGAATTTATATATTTTTCATTCAGTAAAACAGCATTAATATGAACGCTGTGCTTCCACAATGTTGCACATATGACAAAAGCCATTGCATTGTACCCTTAAATGATTTTGAGTTCTATGTCTAAGTAAAGATTTTTTTAAAGCATATGTATGCTTAGATTTTTATTTATTTATTTATTTATTTATTTATTTATTTGTGTGCGTGTGCATGTGCATGTGCATGTGTATGTGTGTGCTCATGTATGCAGTAACCCACAAAGGCTGATGCTGGGTGTCCCAGCAATGGAGTTACAGGTAGTCGCGAGCTGCCCGGTATGTGCACTGGGATCTAAACTCTGGTCCTCCACAAGAGCAGCAGGCATTCTTAAGCCATCTCTCCAGCCCTGAACATGTATTTGCATATTTTTCCTAAAAAAAAAAGGTCATACGCGGAGTCTTGTTGTTGTTGGTTTTGTCGTTAACTTTCTCCATTCTCCTTTTTTTACCTTTTTCAAGTCTTGGTAAGTCCAGGCTATGCTCTAATTTTAGAACTCACAGCCCAGCACAGGCTCTGTTGTCTGTCGATGCTATGGGATCAGCAAGAAAAATGGTACCAAACCAGGAAGCTTTCTGAGGATGAGGGTCCATATGCCTACATGCGCTCCGCCCACCTGCAGGCCCTCACTGCCTTCTCAGGTCGTTGATGCTCTCTGGATGTAGGCTTAATGGGCACCATGATCTAAAAGAGCCTACGTCTTGCCATACCGTCCACTCATAACACGCAGGGGTTAACAGGAAGTTGGTGGACATTGATCTGAATGTGAAAAGCAGTAGTCATTTTTAAGATGTCTTCAAAACTAATCCATGAGCAATATTCAGCCATACAACGCCTTGTATGTTACAACTGTAATCCTTTGACAGGTGATTGAATCTTATGAGGTTTATATTAATTTCGTAGGAGCTATTGGCTTTCTTTTTTCTTTTTTGGTGAGTTGTTAAGTTGAGGAAATAATATACAGTGACACTACTCAAACTGATGTGAGAAATCAGATTTTTAAAAAAGCAATTTCTGAAAAGACTGGTCATTTTTGTAGAACCAATAAAACTAAATTATGAGATTAAAAAAAGAGAGGCCTATGAAATACATACCCCCTTTTTTAGATTAAAAAAGACATAAAGACCTATTTCAATAAATGTTACCAAATAATACACACTAAAAGGAAATTATTTTTTCAAGACAGGGCCTCACTCTGTAGCTCAGTCTAGATTTGAACTCAGGATTCTCCTGCCTCAGTTTACCAGGTAGTGGGATTGCAAGTGCTTGCTGCCATGGTTACACTGATCACTGAAACATTTATAAAGACAAATAGAGAAAGTGCTTTAATACTCACATTTTTCTAGTTCTTCAATATAACAAAATTATGAGTGAACAAACCTTGTGTTAGACTCTTATATGCAGACATTTAATGAACACTTTATATATCAATATTTAATTTTAATGTGATGAATGAGCTTTCCTCTTGCTTGTTAATTTATCTAATCTGGGTTAGATTGATGACAGTGTTATTCATAAGGGATAATGTATATCAAATTGACTCTATGTTTTAATAACACTTAAAACAGAAACCAATCTTAGAGATATTCGTAGGAATAATAAGGAGAATATTGGGCATCCATTTCTTCCCCAAAATGAAACAAACAATAATCTGTCTGGAACTTTTTCCAATTATTCACAAGCAAGCTAGTGTCACCAGTTAATTCTATAAAGTTATAGTTAAATTTAGATTGGCTGTCAGATACATAGGAATTTTATATTTATAGATTTTTTGCATTATAGTTAGTAAATTAACCTTAAAATATTACATGTTTCAACACATTTGTGAAACTCCTTCTCATACATAACTCACTTCAAGGGTCAACACTTCCTGGTAGCTGCCCAGTGAGCTAAGTCAATGGCTGGGGCATGAGGATATCAAATCGCTATAGAAATCTGTGCCCACTTACTACTAATGCTTGAACATACCTGATTTCAGGTTAGAAATAGCCAATGGATTCATGCTGACTCCTGGGTCACAATTTGAACAACTTCTTTGGCTGTGAACAACAGCATTCATCTACTGTAGTCTGTACTACGTCAGTGCAATGGAGGTCAGCTCTTGCAAGGACAGTAAGCCTCGGTCAGTGGTCAGACTCTCAGCACTGAGATTTTGTGATCCCTCCCATTGATAAAGACAAAGTTAAGGAGAGTGTTGCTGGGTTCTTCTTCTGAACGTTTATTGGTCCACACTTTTCCCGAGACTCAGACGATGCCATCATCTCCTACTCATCAGATTGCAAGATAATATAATAATATATAGTTATATGTACACTTGTATATACATACATACATATATATATATATATATATATATATATATATATATATATATATTACCAATTGTTTTGTTAAAAAACAAACCATACACTGGACTTAAATGCTATATAAGGATTATTTCATTTTATCTAGGACAAAAATTCTATGATATAATTAGTAATTACCCCAACTGTATAGATGGGAAAGTTAGAAACTGCCTCAAGGCCACACTTCTGGGTGTGGCTGGGATTCAATTCCAGGCTTGCTGTCTCTACTTTGAAAGGTCTCAATCATCTTGGCGGCAGGCAATATTGGACAGTGAAAGAAAACACAATGCTTGAAATATTCTTCTAGGCCAAATTGCTGGGCAAAATAAAACAAATGCAATGAAATCTAAGAGGAATAAGCATCAATTCCATTATCAGACTAACGTAAGTCCATTACACAAAGCAGGTTGAATAAGACCTGCCATGTGGGTCTCTTGGGCATCAGCTTAGACCCCACTGGTCTCACCTCCCCTCCAACCATGGCAGCAGTGTGCTGCGGAGGCTCTGCACATATCTCTACCAAAAGCACCTGGTTTAAAGGACTTTCCTTCTCCTTTTGCTTTTTAAAACAGGTCAGTGAATGTTCCTGATGTAGGACAGCTGTATGTGTTGGCCTGGAGAAACGGTTCAGCAGTCGTTACTCTTGCAAGGATTAGGGTTCAGTTTGCAGCGATGACATGGTGGCACACAACCAGCCATAACTCCAATTCCAGTATCAGTGCCTACCTCTTACCTCTTCGAGAACCATGCATGTGCGTGGTGTCTATACATATTTGCAGACAACATGTCCATACATGTAAAATAAAAATAATTTTAAAAACTGAATATGTTTAATATGCACATTTTAACACCAAACTTTATGAGCTATAATGATAATGTGAAACTATTACTTTAAGCAAAATATATTTAAAACCTCAAAAAAAGGTGCCCTAAACTATTTTGGTGTGTTATTTGCTTGTTTTCATGGTAAGAACACTTGATCCCCTTAAACAGTGTTAGTGTTCTGTACAGTGCTGTTAGCTACAGGCACAAATCATACGGCCGATCTGCAGGTGCATTTGTCCACTTGTTGCTGTTTTGATGAAGCAGGAGAAAGGGCTCATTTGGGTTCATGATCTCAGAGCTTTGAGCCCATAGTCCTTGGTTCTGCTGAATCTGAGCCCAGTGTGAGGCAGATGGAACTTTTCGCTCAGAGCTCTCTAGATGAGCCTGGGAGCTGCTAACACACAGGGTGGGATGCCTCAGGACTCCCAACATCACACTGAAGGTTGGAGAATTCCTAGAGTCCACATTGGGAGGGACCAAAAAGCTGGGTTCCTATGTCAGCTAAAGATGGCAGCAATAGAACAGACGCACTCATCAGGGCATCAGGGAGTGGGGCTAGGCCTTGTGTCTCTTTAAACCCAGGCTGCTGCCTGTGGAAGGACCTGCCCACTTTGGGATTCAGTCTTCCCATTCACTTAACCCTTCTAGGAAGTTCCCTTACAGACCTGCCCAGAGGCCTAGCTTTCAATTCTAGGTCAAATCAAGTTGACAACCAAGATGTCAAAGAGCAAAGGCTACTCTCCTCCTGGCAGACAGGAAACATGAGGAGAGAATGCCAGGCATACCTTTCAAAGGCATGCACCATCTTTGCTGCACCCCCTAAAGTGTCTGCCATCTCCCCAACTAGTGCCACTAACTGTGGGTGAGCATCCAGCCAACACACAGCTTACAGGACATTTCAGGTCTGCATCACAGCACCAGGTAACCAAAGCGCCATGCCCATATCCCCGGTGACCACTATTCTACTGTTCCTAGGGTTTTGCTGGTGGTAAGAGCATACGTTAACATGAGTTTATGTTAACATGAGTTTATGTGACAGCAGGACCTACACTAAAAGTGACAGATTTAAAAGAAAGGACTTCACTGCAGGAAAAGAACTAAATTCAAAATTTAGCAGAAGTTTATACTAATAATGAAGTAAGGATTAGAAAAGGAATAAAGTAGCAAAAAGCACCAAGGCTAACAAGATGAGGCCTGTTTTGCTTTGATTTTGCTGGGCTGGGGAGCAAGCCCAGTCTTGGACAGATATTTCACCTCTGACCTTCATATTCCAAGCTTGATTTCCCAGAAAGAGTAAAATTTTGACAGACGTTATTTACATTAAGAGAAAAGAGAAAATATCCAATAAATAAAGCCATAAAAGGAAGAAGACACATGACAGCTAACACCATGGAAATAAAGCAAGGATAAGAACAACTCTGAATCATTCATTAGATGCCAACAAACAGCAAACTGGACTATCAGGAGCCGAGGGGAAGCCTGCGCAGGAGCAGGCCTGGGGCTGCAGCCCAGGGGTAGAGCACTTACCCAGAGCACTGGCTCTTGAGTGTACCTTGTTATCAGTGTTTTTGGTATGAGAAGCCCTGAGAATGTTCTATATCCTCAGCTGGTCCTGGCAAGTTAGTCTACTTGTCTGCATCAGGGACCAGCTCCATAGTGCATCTTTGGTGCTTCCCTTTTCTGGATTTCACACTCTATGGGGCTGTGTATGTGTGTGTGTGTGTGTGTGTGTGTGTGTGTGTGTGTGTGTGTGTGTGTGTGTGTGTGTATGTGTGCACGTGCGCGTGAATGTGCGCGTGCATGTGTGTGTGCCTGCAAGGTGTAGTTCTTGCTTTACATTTATTATTTCTCTTTTTCTCTTCTCTTCTCTTCTCTTCTCTTCTCTTCTCTTCTCTTCTCCTCTCCTCTTCTCTTCTTTTTCTCTCCTCTCATGTGTATTTGTCCACAATAGAGAGGTCAGAGGACAACTTGAGGGGTACCTTCTCTTTGTGCATTTTTATGTAGGTTCTGGGGACTGAATTCAGATGGACCAGCTTGTGATGAAAGTGCCTTTACCTGCTGACTCATCTCACTGCCCACCCCACCCCCAAGCTTTCTGTTTTTTAGTCTTGACTGCCCCCCAGACACATCTTGCACATGATTCTTTGCCATCAGATCCCTTGGGAGATCCCTGTAAGTCACTGGCCTGTCAGCTAACTGCTTTTGATCACTGCCACTTTAGACATATAGTAAGTCAATTGGCAAGGTCAACTTTAAAATTCTTAATATAGATTCCGCCTATTCTATGCATTATTTCATAGGTATAGGGGATTAATAACACATCCTTACACACACACACACACACACACACACACACACACACACACCAACCATACAAGCAGGTAACTTGTCCTATTTCTGTGCTGCTGCAAAGCTCCAGTCTCAGCCTTTTGCAGCCTTCGAAAGGCCAGAGCTCTCCCAGAGATGAAAGGACACTGGGCCCAGGCACTCTGGAGCTGACATGGTGAAATTTTTGTTTACTTGAGGGTCTTGTTTCCATTGTTTTTTTTTTTTAACTTCTTAATCTTTTTATAGCCCATACCATGCTGCAGCATTCTTGAGAGACGTCTGGGCAGCAACACATGGATAAATACACATACCGCACCTTCCTTTCCAAGTGTTTATTGTGTATTTACACTTCTGGTCTTTTACCTTTCCACCATGCCATGAAGAGAGTCAAGGTCTTCAGCACTGGGGTTTGTGGTCAGTCACTTTCCAGAAGAAAACTTGTGAGACCCTCCAGTGAGTCGCAGGCACCTGCAGAAATTTGCATTTCACAGTCTAAGATCATTTATCTAATTGTTTTCTTTCCTTTGGGTCCTTGACAAAGTCAATTATTAACTTTAGCTAAGTGCAGTTATGAAGTGCTAAAGACGGTTCCTTGTAAACATATCTTACTGTGTTTGTTGTCTAAATATTTATAAACTCTTTCTCTCCACTTTGAGTTTCTTTGAGATTGATGGCCTCTATCTTTTTATGAGATGAACCCTTGAGAGATCCAACCTCAGTGCCCAGAGCTCACAGAGGGCCGAGACATTTCTACTTCCTCCTAACTTCTTCTTCTGCCCTCTATTTTAAATCTAAAATATTCTTTGGCAGAGAAGTTTGGAAGAGAATGAAATAGGTGTGTTACTTCATTAATAGAAGTGGTGGGTGTATCAAAGATAAAGAAAGGGGCCAATTTTGTAAGCATAAGAAAAGACCACATACATTTTTTAAGACCATGGATGGTTTCCTGGGACCTAAAAATGAAAGAAGTGTTTTCGAAGCCTCTCTAACAGAGCCATTCCTGCCCAGGTTTTGCCTGCTGACTCTCTGAGTCGCGCAAGAATCCAAGCCATTTGTCTGAATTTGAAATTATTCCCTTATAGATGTTCACAGGAGACCCATGGGTCTGTTCAAATCAGTTTTTAAAAAGGGGTTCATACCTCAGTCTCCGTGCAATAAATCATCACGTGTACTGAGAGAAAAAGTTGCATTTGTTTGGGTTGGGGAGGGGCGTGGCATTGGATCAATCAATATGTATTAACAAATAATAACAACAATAGGTTGTGCTACATTTCTTCACCATTCCATGGTGCTTCCCCACTCGTGAAAAGGATGTCTATGGGCACACTTTAGACTGGCCTGTTATATAGATTGGTATAGCAAGTGCAAGGTTGAGTTACAGAAAGCACATGTCAAGAGAGCAGGAGCATGCTGGAAGCCCAAATGAAAATACATACATACTGTAGCAACCTTAAGGATTTAATATGAATAAATTAAAATATTATGATTATGTGGCAACGATGTGCAGCTTGATTTAAAAAAAAAAAAGCAAGTACAAAATTTGTTCTACACCTTGAGAGGGCTGAAGGTGGAGCTGCATCTTCCAGCCACATGTGGCCCCTTGTCTATGTTCTAAGCTTGGAGAAGAGGGAAGGACAACGCTGAGCAGCCAGGTGGGAGCAGCCTGGTGGGAGCAGCCTGGTGGGAGCAGAGGACCCTGGGTGGAGATGGGAAGTTCCTGAGAGCAGACACAATGAGATCAAGATGGGGGTGGGGGTAAGCAGAGGAAAGGAGGGAGGAAAAGAGGGAGAGAGAAGAGAAAAAGAAGTGGTGAGATTTGACATCTTGCGGCATCAAAGTGTCAGTATGAATCTCTTTCGTACACTTGTAATCTGAAGGCTTTTGCGTGTTTCTATGAAAGCTGCCTATAGCGGGGAGCTTGAAATTGGGGCCACTCTAAATGCTTCCTGCACCTCAAGCCTACTCGCCTCAAGCCCTGCAGTCATCTCGGCAGGCCGTTGGGAAGGAAGGAATTCTACAAAGGACTCTTGTCAAAGTCATCTATCTGGCTTCCACCTTCAGAAAATCCCACAGAAGATCTAGACACCTAAATGTGCCACCACATGAAGAGAAGAGAGTAACCGTAAAATCATGTAACTATATATTAACCTAAATAGTGCTAATAAATTATTAGGCTTAGCAGGAAATAAAAAGAATATGGGTAATGGGATAATGAAGAGTTTTACATTCCCAGTGCCCTCATCAAAGGCAGGAGCTACCAGGATTGCTCCAGGTGCATCAAAGGAACCTTGACCGGTGAGCCCACTGGCGAGGGGGGCGGGATCTGAGAGTGTTAAGGGGTGTGGTGTTGGGTTTGAACCAATTAGTGCACTCTTGGAACAGCAACAGACTTCAGACTCAGAAGTCAGGACACAGCTAGCTGCCTGCCCACTGGGTATTCCTGCCTTGAAAAGTTGCCTGGTCTTGCACAGCGCTAGCTTGGTCTTTTGTTTTCTTCGCCATGTTGTTTTGCTTTGGGACAGAGTCTTACTACATAGGCCAAGCTGGTCCGGAACTCAGTATCTTCTTGTCTAGACCTCCTCGGTGCCAATTTTCTCCTTTATAAAATGGGGAAATAACAACACCTAACACACAGGTCTGTTCCAAGCACTGAATGGGCTGGGGAGATGAAGGGCAAAGCATGGGGCCTCAGGCACAGAACACACGAATGATGGTGCAAATAGTCTTTCAGGCCAACTACCCAGCGTAGGGCAGTCAGTCCATCGTGCAAATGGGGAGAGCCCAGTGCCAGAGGCATGCACGCACTCACTCACTCACTCACTCACTCACTCACTCACTCACTCACTCGGAAAACTAGATTTGTTCCCATATTACTATAGAGAAAAACATTAATTGCTGTTCAAATGGTCAAAACTTGATTTGCAGAATGGCATCTTTCTTTGTAATAAAATTTTGGGGAGGTAATCTTCCTCAGGAACAGTCATAGGGGAGGGGAGTAAGGGGAAAATGGGAGGGAGAGAAGAATGGGAGGATACAAGGGATGGGATAACCATTGAGATGTAACAAGAATAAATTAATAAAAAAAATAAGCAAAAAAATTTTGGGAAATTAATTTTTCTGTTTTACTCGGAAAAGAATCACACAATTAAGTGATGATGATATAAAACAAGATAATATGCACCAGTGATCTTGCGTTGGTATATAAGTTGATACAAATCAGTTTTGGAATTGCTGCCAATGTATCAAGGAAGTCTGTGGTAGACTTTGTCTAATGTCGTCATGAATGACACACTTGTTCTTCACTCCCTGACGAGGTAGCAAAGTACCACACACACACACACACACACACGCACATGCACACATACATACACATACATGCACACACACACACGTGTGCATACACAGGGAGAGAGAGAGAGAGAGAGAGGCAGACAGAGACAGAGAGGAGAGATATTAAAGGCTGAAAGGTTACCTACCTGTCAGGTAATATATTTTTGACATCATTTTCAATTTTAATATTCCTGGAGACAGAATTATATTCAGTTACATTCTCTCAGGGATGTTCATGAACATTAATTACCAAATTAAGGAAATCTTGGAAATAAAAATGGACAATTATTAATCACAATAACCTTAGTATTTAATAGCCATTTTCTTTCTTTGAAGTGTTATGTGAACTTGAACCATGGTCAGTGGCGAGTGAGAGATAGCAAATGAGGCAATCTAACAGATAGGCACATGGTCACCTTGGACTACACACCTGCCCTGGCTCAGGGCTCAGTTCAGCACACACTGTGCCATACATAACAGAGGCAGTCAAATCTGAGAGATTCCAGCCAAGGGCTTGTGACTGGGTCCCTTCTATCAGCCTGTCTGTGTACAGATCCCTCAGAGCAGCGCAGGTAAGGTTCCCGGGTGCCTGGCAGTCCCTAGCCATTTTGTTCCTCTTCAGGGACACAAGAGGCACCAACGCTGCCACGAAGCAATGCTGAATGCCAGGTTGTGCTACCACATTAACCATTGGGGCCTCAGATACCATGTTCTTTCCTCCACAGACCACACCAGCAAGAACACATGAAAACTACGACAAATGCTTCTAATTAATAAATGGAAATCCATCTGAACCTAGTGAGAGATGTCGTTGCTGAAGATCCTGCCTTGGCAATGCCTACAACAGGTCAGACCAGCGGAGGACAAAGACATGCAGGTATTAGACACTCGTTTTCATCCACAGAACACACTGGGGTCTTTTACAAAAGGATTCCTCCTCCATACTTGTAATAAATGAGTTTAAAGGAGAATCAGATTTTGTTACTTAAAAAAAAAAAAAAAAATCCAGCTGCTACAATTGATAGCCCCAGTTAAAGGAGCGAGACACTTTTGCATGAAACAATGATTCATGAACTGCTCTTCCCTACAGGAGATGAAACCATTTGGGCTTTCCTCAGAGACGCTTGTCTTACTGGCAACATTTTTTAAAAGCTTCATTATATAGAGAAAATTCCAACCTTCAATATTTCTTCCTGAGAGGGTCCAGTGGCTGCTTTGGTATATCTGTGTCTCTCGGAGAGGGAGAGAGAGAGAGAGAGAGAGAGAGAGAGAGAGAGAGAGAGAGAGAGAGAGAGAGAGAGAGAGAGAGAGAGAGTGTTCACGCACATGAGTGTTTCATAAAATGAGATTCCAGCAAAGGGAAAGTGCATTTATGCAAAAGCAATTCATCAACCACTTCTGTGCTCAGAATTCACCAAGGTAATTTAGATACTTTAATGGCAAGGTAGTTTAGGTAGGTAGGAGGCGGTGTCCCCTCCCCCCAGCCAGCAGCTATGGTAATAGAAAATGTGGGCTCTAAATGAATCTTTTCAGGAAAGTAATTCTCGTTTTAATTATTTATCCACTACCAAATATAAAATATAATTACACAGCCAATGTCCATGGGAGCAAAATCCACAGTGCAGGATGGAATGGAAGAGCTTACTGCTTCTAAAAATTTCCCATAAAAAGATATTTTAAAAAAATAAGATTACCCAAATGCAGCTTTTTAGTGCTAATCTGATTTTCATAACGTAAGCGTTTAGTCAGAGTCTATCTCTCGGCCAAACACACTGGCTCCTGAGTTTACAGGGCTTTTACCATAGCCTTGGCCTTTATGATGTCAGGCATATATTACTTCTCTGCTATAATTTACTATTGACATCATGGATTAAATTTGTTGTTTCAGCTAATGTAACTGAGCAAGCAAGGTAGATTGTGAAACCTAAGCCAGCTACTGAAATACGAGGGTTGTCAAATATAAATTTACAAAAGAGATTCAGAGTGGGAGTGGAAGACAAAAACAAATGGACAAAGAAGCTGTTTTTGACAGACTGCAAGGGGCTAGAGACTTCAACTTGAACACTGTAAATCCAAATGTCACGAAACACTGCCGCAGAGAGAGAGACACGTCTATTCCTCAGGAATATGAATGGTGAGGGGAAAAGGAAACGCTGAGAAGCCGGCGCGTTTTTGAAAAGCATATCCTTGCAGCCTGATAGACTCTCTGATCTCATCTTCCTCTCCCCTCCCGAGCTTGAAAATTGGTTCAAGTCACTGTCTCAGAACCAGTTATTGCCGTAAAGCCAGGGTTTTCCAAGATGCCTTTGGACAAGAAGCCAAGGCACAAGTCTGCGCGCGCGTGCGCGCACACGCACGCACACACACACACACACACACACACACACACACAAGACAGGGTCTCACCATGTAACACTGGCTTGGAACATTCTAGGTAGATTAAGCTGGCCTTGAACCCACAGAGTTCCTCTGCCCCCTGACTGCTGGGACTAAAAGCATTATCATTATATACGTGTGTGTATTATAATATAATGTTATATATGTATGTATTAAAATGTAATATTATATATATATATATATATATATATATATATATATATATATATATGGAATTGGTCACGGAATGGAGGCACATGCCTTTAATCTCAGCACTCAGGAGGCAGAAGCAAGTAGATCTCTGTGAGTTTGAGGCCAGCTTGGTCTGCATCATGAGTTGTTTGGTTTTTTGTTTTGTTTTATTTTGTTTTTGCTTTGAAATTAAGTTTGTTTATTTTTAATTTGTTCACTTTATATCACGATTGTTCCCAGTCCCTTGCCTCCTTCCTGTCCTATCTTCCTTCCCTCTTCCCCCTCCCCCTAGTCCTCAGAAGGGGAGCCCTCCTCCCCTACAATCTGACCCCAGTTTATCAAGTGTCATCAGAACTGCCTATATCCTCTTCCTCTGTGGGCTGGCATGGCCATCCCACCAGGGGTGAGTGATCAATGAGTGGGCAACAGGGTCTGTCCACGTCAGAGGCAGCCCGCACTCCCCAATTTATGGAGCTCACATGGAGTCTGTGATGCCTAGTGACTCCATCTGAGCAGGGGGTTCTAGGTCCTCTCCATGCATGGTCCTTGGTTGGTGCATCAGTCTTGGTAAGTCCCACTGGGCCCAGATTGGTTGGCTCTGCTGTTCTCTTGTGGAGCTCCTGTCTTTTTAAAAAAATTAAGTATTCAGATTACAACTCAATTGTTATCCCATCACTTGTATCCTCCTGTTCCTCCCTCCCTCCCACTTTCACCCTATTCCCCTCCCCTAGGTCTATGACCAAGGGGGACCTCCTCCCCCACTATATGGTCATAGGCTATCAAATCTCATCTTGGTAGCCTGCTTATTCTTTCCTTGAGTGCCACCAGGCCTCCCCACCAAGGGGAAGTTGTCAAATATGGGGCACCAGAATTCATGTCAGAGTTAGTCCCTGCTCTCCATATAACTGTGGAGAATGTCCTGTCTATTGGGTAGATCAGAGTAAGGGTTCAATGTTTACTACTTGTATTGTCCTTGGTTAGTGCAATAGTTTGAGCAGAACCCCCTGGGCCCTGATCCACCTGTTACAGTGTTCTTGTAGGTTTCTAGGACCCTCTGGATCCTTCTATTTCCCCATCTCCTATATTTCTCTTACCTAGAGTCTCAGTAGGATGTCCTCACATCTATCCCAATCTCCCGGTAAGTGAAGACTTTCATGGGACATGCCTTTTGGGCTAGTGTTCAATTATAAGTGAGTATATACCACGTGAGTCTTTCTGCTTCTGGGTTAACTCACTCAGTATGATCCTTTCTACTTCTATCCATTTGTCCACAAATTTCAGGATTTCCTTGTTTTTTTTTGTTTGTTTGTTTTGTTTTTTGTTTTTGTTTGTCTGTTTGTTTTTTTATAGCTGAGTAGTATTCCATAGTGTAAATGTACCACAGTTTCTTTATCCATTCTTCAACTGAGGGACATTTAAGCTGTTTCCAGGTTCTGGCTATTATGAATAAGGCTGCTATGAACATGGTTGAGCATATATATGTCCTTGTTGTGTGGTGTAGTATTTTCTGGGTATATTCCAAGGAGTGAAATAGCTGGGTCTTGAGGAAGCCCTATTCCCAGTTTTTTGAGAAAGCACCAGATAGATTTCCAAAGTGGTTGTACTAGTTTGCATTCCCACCAGCAATGAAGGAGTGTTCCTCTTTCTCCACATCCTCGCCAGCATGTGGTATCATTTGAATTTTTGATCTTAGCCATTCTGATGGGTGTAAGATGGAATCTCAGAGTTGTTTTGGTTTGCATTTCTCTGATGAATGCTAATGACGTTGAGCATTTCTTTAAGTGTTTCTCAGCCACTTGATATTCCTCTGTTGAAAATTCTCTGTTTAGTTCTGGGCCCCATTTATTAATTGAGTTATTTGGTTTGGTGGTGTTTAATTTCTTGAGTTCTTTATGTATTTTGGAGTATCATGAGTTTCAAATCAGCCAGGGCTACACAGAGAGACTCTTTCCCCCTTGCCCCGCCAAAAGATTTAATGAAGAATTTACTTGACAAATGTATTTCCTAAATATGATAGCTTTTCACATCTTGTGCAAATCCTATTTTTAATGCCAGTGTGTATGCTATACAAAAGTTTTAGTAACTAAACTAAAACTTTAGTTTTAGCAACTGAAACTTCAAGAGGGCTCCCATTGCTCAGTGTGTGGTCCTATGGCAATAGCTTAGTCACCTCTAGGCCCAGTCTCCATGAGGAGCAGTCCGAGGCACAAGGTGATGGTACTGTGAGCCTGTTGGTTCACAGTCAGTCTCTCTTCCTAGCGTTCCCAGATAAGCCTAAGCAAAAAGGGCTTCAGGAGAATTGGCCTAAGAACGCTTTGTGTGCTGAATAAATAAATGCATAAAAGGCACAAGATGAACAAGAGTCTAGGGACTGAAAAGACCTTTCCAATGTGACAACTTATTGTCTGGACACTGCCCGCCTGGGCCTCTTAGTCTCTCATGGAAAGTATTCGGTGGTCCTGTATTTGGGGCATTTTGAAGATGGAGATCCCAAGGCTGTCCTCGTTCTTTCAGCCTGTTCGGTGACCTGCTATTTAGCCTTTTCTGTGGATGCAACGATTTCTCTCAAGTCCATGAGTCAATGCACTGTGCTTCATGCTGTACTGGGGCTTGAAATTAGTCGTGTGTGTGTGTGTGTGTGTGTGTGTGTGTGTGTGTGTGTGTGTGTGAGAGAGAGAGAGAGAGAGAGAGAGAGAGAGAGAGAGAGAGAGAGAGAGAGATAGAAGATTCATATCTAAGAGCAATGCCCGTGTGGGAAAACAGAGCTAGTAGAACTATGATCTTTGTTCCTTTTCCTAAATAGTACCTTTAAATAGCTATTAAAGCCTTCAGAGAAGGCAGACAATGCAAAGAAGAGATACAGAAAGCTCTCACACATATTCCCTTTCATCATATGGAGACAATCCTAGTGGGGATTTAGCCATTAGAAACCTAGCAACATCCAGGGCGGTGTTTTTCAACCTGTGGGTCATGACCCCTTTGGGGGTCACACATCAGATACCCTGTATATCAGTTAGTTACACTGTGATTCATAACAGTAGCAAAATTACAGTTATGAAACAGGAACAAAATAATTTTATGGTTCTGGGTCACCACAACATGAAAAACTGTTCAAAGGGTCACAGTGTTAGGAAGGTTGAGAACCACTGAAAGGGAGGGTGCTATGATGTAAATCCCCCCAAAGGGATCCAGAACTCCTTGAGCTGACTAAAGGTGAATCCTCAGAGGGCCTCTTCCAAGGGGGGTTTGCCTGGACTCTCTAAGTTAGCATGTAACTGACTAATGGCAGTTTATTTGTATAGCCTCCTGGGGAGCCCTCTCCTGGTGTGGCTCAAATGTCCATACTCTGGTTCTCCATTCATGGGCCTACCTACATGGCTGGAAACTTTTAAAAAAAAAAATTTATCCAGATTACATCCAGAGCGTTATCCTCTCACTTGTATCTTCTCTTTCCCTCCTTCCCTTTTTCACCCTATTCCCATCCCCTAGACCTGTGACAGAAGGGGGCCTCCTCCCCCAACATATGATCACCCCCTATCAGGTCTCATCCAGGTAGCCTGCTTCCCCTTCCTCTGAGTGCCACCAGGCCTCCCTACCAAGGAGAAGTGGTCAAGTAGAGGGCACCAGAGTTCATGTCAGAGTCAGTCCCCTGCTCTCCCCACAACCTTGGAGAATGTGCTATCCCATTAGCTAGATCTGAACAGGGGGTCTAGGTTTACTGCATGCATTGTTCTTGGTTGGTTGGTACAGCAGTTTGTGCACACCCCGCTGGGTTCAGATCCACCAGCCTTGGCGGTTTTCTTGTAGATCCTTCTATCTCCCCATTCTCCCATACCACTCTCAACAGGAGTCTCAATAGCAAGTCGCAGCATCTGTCCCAATCCCCCACTGAGTGAAGACTCTGAGAGGACATCCATGTTGGGCTAGTATCCAATTATACGTGAGTATATACCATGTATGTCTTTCTGGGTCTGGGTTAACTCATTCAGGATGATCATTTCTAGTTCCGTCCATTTGCCTGCAAATTTCAAGGTTTCCTTGTTTTTAATAGCTGAGTAGTATCCCATAGGGTAAATGTACCACAGTTTCTTTATCCATTCTTCAGTTGAGGGACATCTAGGTTGTTTCCAGATTCTGGCTATTACAAATAAGGCTGCTATGAACATAGTTGAGCAAATGTCCTTGTTGTTTGGTGGAGCCTCTTTTGAGTATATTCCAAGGAGAGGCATAGCCAAAATGAAGAAATCACTGGAAAAATGGCTGGAAACTTTTAATGGAAAGGGCCGGTGGATTAATTCTCTTTAATAAAATGCTACAAAGCTTTACTTAGAAAAATACCTCATATTTTTTTCTCCACTTGGGAGATGAGTCAGTGGGTAAAAAGCTTGCTAGCTATGCAAGCATGGGGGCCTGAGTTCAGATGCCCACTGTCCACATGAGCCAGGCATGTCTACATAAATATATGTAGCCCCAGCCCTAAGAAGGTAAGAGCAGAGACAAGCAGACCACATAGTTCATCAGGCAGTCAGTCTAATCAAGACAGCAAGCTCCTGAATTGGTGAGAGACCCCATCTAAAAAGATGGAGGAGGGTAGAGAATCACACCCAAGATGAACCTCTGACCTCTGCCTGCACACACTCTGGCAATCGCACCTTCAAACACACACACACACACACACACACACACACACACGCACGCACACCGCACTCACACACAATACACACTCAAACACTCACACACAATACACATACACTTATACACACTCACACACATACACACACACACACACACACACAAAGACACACACACACACAAAGAGAGGGAGCTTAGGAAAATTCACAGCTCTTGCTTCGACTCTGGTGCATCTCCTATTTTCACATGCTCCACCCATTGTATAGCAGCACTGTATTAACTTCTCTCTCCTCTAGACCCTAGTAGATTAGTTCAGCTCTTTTTCAGCTGCTGGTAAAGCCCCATGATGTATCACAGACATATAAGCACCATGTCCTCACCGGTCATGAGGATCGAGAACAACATGTGCAGAGCAGTGCAACGGTTCTTAGCCATCAAAGACCAGGTTTCCTGGCTTCTTATTCTGCCATCCTCACACGTGGCTCTCATGCTCCTGCATGGATTCGTGTGCAGGCGACAGCATCCACCATCTAGGACAAAGTGAGGCCTTCACTGGGAAAGTGAAAATTTCCATATATCCCCAGTCAAACCTAAAACAAAACAAAACAAAACCCTACTTTGTCAAAACGAGTTTCTCTTAATTGCAAAGGACATTGGAAAACACAATGCTGTCTTGAATAAACAAGGGATCCATGGGGAGGAGAAAGAAAGGAATGGGAATGAAGTTGACAACAAAATACCCATGACCCACAGACTCTAGGGCCACGACTACCCACAGGCTCACACTTACACACATAGTACACCTCAAAAAAAGCTCTTTTCAAAAATAAAAATAAATAAATAAATAAATAAATAAAAAAATTTAAAAAAAGTTCTTTTCGATATTTTTCCTGAAGACCAGGATAATAAACTTTCCCTCTGCTTCTGAGCCAGCATTAAAGCCCCTTAGACATTTTCTTACTGCAAAGTGTTAAGAGCACAACCTTGAAACAGGGATCTCGAATTCCAGCGAATTTTGCCACCAACCCTACAGATAATCTTGAACAAGCTATCTTTTCCTTTTTCTGGGCTCTTGTTGGTGGAGTGACCTCATGGCTTATAGTCATGGAGACTGTTTGTGCCCCATTGGCATGCCTATCATCTACTGCAGTGGCTCAAGTTGAAAGCTGAAGCCCTCAGTTCTTGGCCCTTGCCTATGTCTCTGACTTCATCTTTATTATTCTTTTCCTTTCTCATTTCTCCCTGGCCACTACTGTTTCCTTAATCTTGCCAAGCTCTCTGTTGGCCTTTGGATCTGAAAGTCTAGATGGCTAAAAATGATCCACCCAAGGTCTCAGTGACTGTGTCCAACCCTACTGTCCATGTCTGAGTTCAAACATTATCTCTTAACATTGTTATCAATATGATCTTTTTGCATCTGGGACCATCACAGACCCTGCTTATGGGCAGTTGAGCTCATATCACAACCATTAAAGGATAATTTATTTTCTCGTTGTCTGTGTCTTGCTGAGAACACTAGTTCCTTGAGAACAGTAACCCCTTCTCTTATTCATCCATGTTTTCTGCCAAGGCTCCATGTAACAAACACTTAGCAAACAGAATAATGATGAATTATGTAATGATTGAAAGTCTTTACCTTTGTCCCACCCAACTCTGACACCTGTAAGGCCCATCTCATGGGGTGACTGTGAGGAAGCAGGGAGCTTATGTTCCATAGGACACAATTAGAATCTACAGGCATTGTGTAAATGTTAAGGCTATCATAAAATCGATGTGATTTGGAGACAGTTGTAAACTGTTAAAACTTGGCTCCTTGAATATTGTTCATAAACAAAGCCTGGAATAATAGAAATTAGATGCAGGGCAAATGAGCCATTCTGAAATAAAGTGTTTTCTAAAGAGGCAGCATTCTGGAAAGCAGTGTGAATGGGACAATTTTTCCCTCAATCAGCTCTGCTCAGAGTCACACGGCAATATTTGAGGAAGTTGTATTTGTGAGTCAGTCCTGCAAGGCAGACGTTTATTTTGTGTTGGTAAGTCCGTGAACTGCAGTCCCTCTCAGCAAGGTCATCCATCTCTGTAAAAGGACTTCATGTGAAATTTCTATGGCATGCATAAGGAAGATGCATCTATTGAAATGTTTATTGGCTTGGCTGTACTTCCAGGTGGAGCACTGAGCTATGTATGAACACTGGTCTGTTTCGGTGTTCCTCAGTTCAGCACTATTTTTGGATGGAGCCTGCTAATATCTTTTTTTTTCTTTCATGCTATGATAGTTACAGATTTCCAAGCAATGACTTGAAGCGGTCACTGTGTATCACTTGGACATCTCTGTCATTGTGATGGCTAATCTTGCTTGTCAACCTGACACACCTCTGTAGATGGATCCTCAAGTGAAGAACTGCCTCCATTAGATTGGCCTGTGGCTTGTCTGTGTGGCATTTTCTTGAGTGGTAATCGATGTGAGAGGGCCCATTCCACGGCAGGCAGCATGCCCCTAAGCAGGTGGGTAGGTCTGGGTCGTATTAAGAAGCCAGCTGAGCAAGGCAGGGGAGAGGAAGACAGGGGTCAGCACTCCTCCATTGGTTTCTGACGTTTTCAAGTTCTTGCTTGGGTGCTCGCTTTGGCTCCCTTGATGATAGACTGTAACCCATAAGAAAAAGTAAGCCCTTTCCTTCCAAAGTCACTTTGGGTCATGGTGATTATCACGGCAAAAGAAAACTAGAACAGTCACTCTTCCTTTCAAGAACCTTTATTGGGTATGCTGGACATCAAGATGTTTTCCTGCCTCCAAGTCATTGGTCACTCGCTGCCCCCTAAAGTCCTCCTGCTGATCTGGCATTCAAGACCTTAACACAGCCCATCCTACTTCCTAAGTGCATCACGTTCATGCTCCCAGACCTAACTGTGTGGCCTTTCAGGAGACTTGTTCCTCACTTGTCCAGCGTTGCTCTCCACCCTTAGACTCTTAGGATGGCTATGTATCCTCTCACTCTACAGATGAATTCTGTCTCATTCTTCAGTTGTAGAACCCTCTCACTTGAAAGCCATCTTTGTGTTTAATTGTGTTTAATTGTAACCATATGTACACACTTGAGGATCTACACTGGAGACTCATTCCAAACACTTTACATTGCTTGTCCTAAGGAACCTTCTATGAAGTAGACAGTACTACCATCATGTATAAAGATGCTGACCAGAACAGATGGAGGGACGAGGTGTGTTCTGTGTGTTGGCACCTATCAACCTTGAGCCTTAAAGTTAGACAGACTATCTGTAGGGTTAGTTAGGGAGTCTGTTGCTCGTGTCTTTTTCCAGCTCTCATTCAGTGACAATATTTCTTGAAATGATATTACTACAGTTTGAAAGACGCAATCGTAAGAGCATTTACAGCATGGAAATAGGTATGAGGTACAAATAGGTACATCTGCCATTGCATCTATACAACCAGGTACTGAACGTTTATCAGCATAACATGTCTAGGGTCCATTTTCTCACATTGTGCTACCCTGCCTTGCCTTATTGTGGGTATAAGTGTATGATTCCTGCTAGATGCTCTTGGCACATTTCCTTCCTTGTATACAGTAAGTACACAATAGTTATTACTATGGTTTCTCAGTCAGTCCCAAGATTGTTAATACCAATACTGTAAGTAAAACAGTAGCCACTCTTCTGGTTTAGTTTAAATATTTCTAACGCTTTTAAAGATTATGTACTTGGAGACTATGTCATCTTGATCAAGTGCAAGGTAGAGTGTTGGAGTCAGAAAGTGAATGCTTAATACAACCAGATGTGATCCTACATTTGACAGAAACTGATTTCCAGTATCTAGTAGCTGTTCCTCTTGGGGCAAAAAGTGACCGAGTGCCATCTCAGGTGGGATGGGACAGTGACCTTTGCCAAGTAGATTCCTTTTCCATCATTGCAATATCTGGCCACACTGCTACCATTCTGCCTCCTCTTCCTTCTCCTCCCCCAGCAACGACCAACACACCTAGCATCAGTTATTGACCCAAAACTGGTGTCAAGTGAGATTTGCACACAATGCCTTTCTCCAGAAAGGGGAAGAGTGTGGGCATGACCTCCAGCCTCAGAAAACTAATGTGGCTCTTCCTAAGACACTGCCAGTTTACTGCCTAGTTCTCCCAGCTTCTAAACCTAGCATCTTTGACATTAAACTTACCCCTGTTGTTTAAAGCAGCAATGTAGAGGAGCCTCCACAGTATGAATAAGGAGCTACAGGAGGGTTGAGAACAGGGTGGGGCCAAGAGCAAGACTGGAGCCTTCCACTCTTCGGAAGGGACAGACTGTAGGAAAAGGTGGGCTGGGAAAGGAGGCCTCGGAGCCTGCAGTCAGAATTCTGTCGAAGGATTTCGTAGAGAGCAGACTGGAGTCTCAACTTGCATTTCAAGATGACTACTTTGGCAGTAGTTTCAAAACCCGATTAAGAGTTTTCACTCAGTGGTAGCAATTTCCATGTCAATTACAAGGTTTTTTGTTTTTGTTTTGCTTTTTGTTCCAGCCATGTACTTTTCAGATTCTAAATATCTCAGTGCTTTTGTTTAAATAGACTGATTCTCTTATTATTATTTTTTTTTATTTCTTAATTTTTCATTCACTATATCGTGATAAGATCCTTTTCCTTACCTCAGTTCCTCCCAGATTATAATCATGTATGTGTGCACAGCTCAAGGGCTGTGGAAATCTATTTGGAATGATTCTGAAGTACATAGAGGAAGCTGCAGTGGGGTCAATAAACAGTTCCAGGAGCTCTGGTAGGAGCCTCGGCAAGAGATGATGATGGCTACCAGAGTCTAGATGCAATGGAAATGAAAGGTAAAATGGACAGCATGTGGTCATTACAACCCACTGTTTAAAGAGCTACATATTTGTGAACCCAATTCTGAGTTCATTAAGTGTAAGTGAAGCCCCCAGCATTGGGTCAACTTCAGGATGCCTTGATGGGAAAGTGCTTCACTGCTTTGAATGAGAACGGCTCCCACTGGTTCCTATATTTGAATGCCTGGTCCCCAGTTGGTGGAACTGTTTGTGGAGGATGAGGAGGTGTGGCTATGTTAGAGGATGAGTGACACTAGAGACAGGCTTTGGGGTTTCAAAAGACTCCCACCATTTTCAGTTGAATCTTTCTCTCTGCTTCCTGCTTATAAATCAATATGTAAGCCCTCAGCTGTTTTTGCCACCATGCCTTTGCTCTGCCATAATCTTGATTTATATATATGTGTTTGCCTTGGCCATAGTGTTTTGTCACTGCAATAGAAAAGTGACTAAGACAGCACATTTGCAATACACCAAGAAGCATGGCATTTGGCCTTGTTGTTTCTCTTCGCAGGGACGCACTGTCCTCTCTTTCACCTTCTGCTCTCAAGACACCTTCAGCCTTGGCCATACCTGGGTTTCCAAGTCTACGTAATAATTGTCCTTGTGTGTTCTGACTTCTTTGTAACTCTCCGGTAGCCAAAGAAGTGTGACAGTGACAGAATTGAAAGCATAGTAATACTGTACTCTGATTGTTTGAGCAAGACTTATGACAGGACTCCCTTGAGCAAAGACAAAATATGGAAATGTTTCAGGCTTATAAGACAAGGGCAAAGGAAATCCATTTTCTTCAATGGTTCTGGAAAGGCCACCTCTATTTTCACAAGCATGGCTGTAAAGTAAACAAGCTTCCTCTTAATTTACCTCTGCTACCCCGTCAAGATGCCTAGGTGTTAAAAAAAAGGGTGGGGGGGGGGGAACCGTACAGCAATGCACTTGCCAGACAAAAAGCTTTCACCGTTATTAATGACTGGTGGCGCCCCAGTGTAATCAAAGGGCACAACTGCGGTGATATACAGCAGTGACAAAGCTAGGGATCTTTCCTCCTCAGTGCCATGAGCCTAACAGCCAACAGCC
Organism: Acomys russatus; assembly: GCF_903995435.1. NCBI lineage: Eukaryota > Metazoa > Chordata > Mammalia > Rodentia > Muridae > Acomys > Acomys russatus. Next base: position 11,599,830 of record NC_067160.1, read on the forward strand.
GAGAACTTCCGGTGCTGTATATCCACAAGATAAATAGTGCTCGATATGAATATACGTATTGCTTACCGTCTTGAGAGGTATTGTTACGCCTTCCCCACACAATCATTCTAAGTATGACGCCAGCGCATTTTTCACCATTTCTGTACAATCCCCATGCTTTGTAAATGGCAATAGTTTTTCTAGTGGAGATTTAAAGCCTTCGAGCCGGACCAGTTACAGCAGTCTGATTTGAAAACCCGGGCCAATGCTGCTGACAGCAGAACGGGTTTCTGGAGATTCATAACCCCTTTTACAGTGACAGGAGGCATCAAAAGAAGGAATCACCTCAAGAATATACTAGAAATCATTTTTATTTTTGCTCCTCGATCATGCCAAGATGATCTAAAGGGAAAACTTGGGAGTCACTCATGATATGAATTTGACATGACGAAATCCATAAGAAAAATTCACTGATGTTTTTATTTCCAGCTATTAGGCCATTTTTCCTTCTCTCCTGCTTTGAACTTGTGACCAGAAAGTGCCATATTTTTCTTTGTGAAGGGTTCAAGAAATGTATTTAATTGGGAGCTGTGTCCAGGATTAAATAACATACATGAAATAAGGTCAGACTTTTGTACTTTCTCAGGTGTGAATTTGGATAGAAAATTCTGTAATTACAGATCAGGTTTCCATTGAAAAATAAAACAAGCAAAGTAACTGAATGGTCTTTTCCCAGATCAATAGCAAAGACACGTCCATGCACACAGAGAGGAAGTCGGCAGCTCCATGACCTTTTCATGAACTTTCTGGGAGACGGAAAGATCATTCAAAGGGCAGAGGTCAGCATTCATGCTAGTCACAAACAAAAATCAGATTTAGTGTCATAATGAAAGATTTGGAGTTCTCACCTGCAAGTGCAAATCAAGTGGTATTATCGGACGCTTTCTTACATTCTCAATGGCAAAGGAAACAATTGCCATATTTTGCCGTGTGTGTAACATGGTACATTTACTGATTCATAAATGCTATTTGGCCACCTCCAAGAAGCATCACAAGACAAAAGCTAGGGTCTACATCCAGAGAGCTGCAGTCTAGGTGGGGATCTTTAGCCACGTAAAGGATCTTACCATGGTAATGGCGCTCTGCCCGTCTACACGAGATTGAGATTTTCCCTGCCAAAAGGACCCACTAACAGTGAGTTAAGGGCAGAGCTTCCATTAGTAATAAATCATGAAGATCCCGAAGGAGAGCCTGGGCTTTGACCCTGGCTGGTTGTAGGCGTAGATAACAGAGATCATATGGGGTTGTGGCTCTGCTCGAGAGACACCGGGGCTGAACTGTGAGGACTCTGGCTCACGGCGGAACAGAGCACTTCCCAGGCGCTCTTACTCAGCCCTGTACGATGTCAAAATCCAAAAAGGAAGAGTTGACGCCAAAGAGGGTGCATGAGGAGGCCAACTGGCAACTTCTGTGGTAAATGTTCTTAGCCAAGAGGGCCCAGACAGATGAGTGCCGTATGGCTATTACAGCTGATGAGGAAGTTATGAGGGACCCTTAGGAGCTTTTAGGAAAGAGGTAAGTATCAAAGTTCGTAGGTCCAAGTTTTCTAGGCTGGCACATGTCTGAAATTCCAGCACTCCGTAGGCTGAGGCAGGGGGATCCCAAGTCTGAGATCCACCTGGCTGTGAAGTGAGAACCTAATGTCAATAACAAAACAAAACAGCAGCAGCAGCAACAACAACAACAAAAACCCATTATTCTAAAATTTCAAAAATCCGGTAGGTTTGTATTCCTTTTGAGAGAGCTCCTCATAGTTCAAATGCCAGAGAGCTCTGAAGTCTTTAATGAAAATAAATCGACTCTTGGCATATACTGAAAGCAGGACCCCACTCTTCTCGCGTCTATGTTCCTCCATATGTCACTTGGCACAAGTGAGTTTCAGCGTGTACAGAGGCCATTCGTACTAACAGTAGCTTGGCTCAATTTGGTTCTCACTGTCTTACGCTAAGTCAAAAGTCAACTTTTTGGTAAACCAAGCTTACCTATGAGGGCTAATGAGACAAGACATAGGGCTGGGGACAGAACAGCTCTTAAGCCTGGAAGCCTTGGAATTCCTACGTGCATCCCTCGTTTGGTTTTCAGGAAAGGGAACCGAAGCTCGGCGATGGGAGCAGAGCCAAGAATGAGGAGACTGGAAGCCGGAAGCCGGGTCCATCCAATCACAGACTGTGGGTCTAGGAAGGCAGGGGAGGAATCTCCTGCAGGTACCAGCTTAATCCTGTAGCTGCTAAACCGTGGGAAGGCGGGAAGTACCTCTGGGATGGAGACCATGCTCAAGTGCTAGAAACTATGTGGAGTGTCTTCTCAGGCCGGAAAGAAAAATGCTGTTGATGCCATACTATCCACCTGGGTTAAAACCCAGACTGTGCCACGAGTAAAACAATTGCCCCTGGGCACGTCACGCGACTGCACCGGCCCTCAGTTGCCTTGTCTGTGGAGTGGAAGTGAGGAGAGCAGTGTCTCAGTAGGTGGAGTAGAGAGCACATGGTTTTAGTGCTCTGCTTTTCCTTCAGCCACGGCCCTCTGAGGTGTCACTTCTTGCAGTCAGCATTTTGCAGGTGAGGAAAGGAGGACCGAGCGGGGGTCAGTGACCCCGACTCACAGTTCAGGAAGGCCTGCATGGAGCCCTACATCCACCTCAATGTCTGACCCCTCAAACCCATGGCCAGTATTGATCCAAACAGCGCTGTATGAGAGGCCCTCCCCCTAGATTTGTGGCAATCGTATAAAATAGACAAGATGCAAACCTTTTCAACAGGATGCAGGTTTGCCTTTTTTTTTTTTTAATAGAAGTCCAGATATCCTCTGTCTGCACAATTAACTAGGGAAAGAACAAGCTTGGAGCACTTCTTACGGCCCTCAGCCTAGTGTTCTTTGCCCACACATCCTGACTTGAATATAGTTGTCAAGATGAAATCTGAGACTGCTCTGTGAAATATGGCGCAGTGGATAAAAACCTGGGCTCTGCTGCCGGCGTACCTGAGTTTGAATCTGCAAAGACTGGTCCCGTGTTATTGCAAAATGTCCATGGGGTCCCTTGCTCCTCAGCTTCCTCACCTGGAAAAGAGGGTGCCCGTTAGAATATGACCTCCTCCAGATGATTGTGGCAACAAAGTAAAGAATGTACCCGAGGCACGAGCAATGTTAGCTGTGGTTTCCTTTTCTTTTTCATTCAAGCATATATCCTCTGTGTAATTAAATTAGCCACTACATTTCAGAACTTTGCCTTGTGCTTTCCAGACCTGTGATGGGTCAAGAGGCCCTGAGTGGACAGACAAGGGAACGAGGGGCTGAACTGAAAGGCTGTTGGAGTTATTTAAAATTCCCCAAAGAAGTGGCTAAGCCTCAGCACTGAAATCAGATAGTGCTTCAAAGAATCTGGGTAATGCCAGAGAGGGTCTGCGAAAGCATTCTGGCCGAAGGAGGAAAGAACTGGAAGGGACTCATGAAAGCGTACCATGTCTTGGTGACATTAAACTTTACCAAAGGAAGGCTTATGCTAGCAAAAATAAAAATCATATTATTCAATTCAGAAGGAATGCCAAATTCAACTAAAAACATTTTATAATCAACCTTTTATTCAAAGTCCCTCTTTTAAGGAAATGAAGCACATAATATGTATTAGAGTAATGGAAAATTAAACTGAAGAAATAAACATTAATCTTTTTTTTTTTCCTTAACAGAAGAAGACATGAAGGTTTTTAAAAATCTATTTCTCTGGCTATCTATTCTCATCAATTTTTATCTAAGTCTTCACAGATCCCCAAAAGTAGGGCTGGGGCTGTGTGTACGTATCAGAAAGCAGTTCACAGTGAAAGCCCTTTGCTATCCGCAGACAGAAATATCACAAACTTATCCATGGCTAGAACAAGGCTGAAACAATTCCTCCTGATGTCATCTGTCCTTCAAGGTCAAGTCCCTGCACAGCTGCATTGCAGGGGGACCAGGATGACCTGGGGGGAACCCCTGAGTGGCGTTCATATTTGAGGTGTGATCTAAGATGGAAAGAAAGGGGGGGGGGAGAGCAACATGATACTTAACAGACTCTGGTCCACGTGATCGCACATTTGGCTTCCTGGAACTTGTAAACCCCATCCTGTTCTAACGGGGCTGCTGGCATTGCAGGCGTTCTTCCTAAACAGCTGCAGATGATAAGCCCATCTCCACATAGCTGTGTGTAGAGCATCACAGAGGCAGGGGCAGCTCTGAGAGATGGGCCCCTTCTCCTTTTTTTTCTTTATAAAAGATCAAGAGATTTCACTGGCCATTACTGTTACTAACCCTATGAGTGAGTCCTCAAAGTGCCCTTCTTCTACAGAAACTTTAATGCCAATTGGATTTTTAATTAAACATTATAGAGATTGACTATTATAATTTACCACTGTCGATACTCAGCATTAAAAAGGAAGGCTAGGCTGCCATTGACAACAGCAGGGATGAGCCTAATGGGTATTATGCTAAGTAAGACAAGGCAGACACAGAAAGACTAACATCGCATGATCTCTGTTACGTGTGGAATGTCTAAAAAAATAAAATAAAATAAACACCCTCAGATTCAGAGCAGAAGAGTGGGACAGTGGTTAGAGGGGCTGAGGAGTTGGGGGCTAAAGGTAGGGGAGATGTCGGGGTACAGACCTTCAGCTGTGAAGCAAATAACTACTAGAGATCTGATATATTATCCCTGCGTGCTGGGTATAATTTATCAGGTACATGAAATTTGTTAAGAGGGATCTCAAGTATTCTCAATACACACACACACACACACACACACACACACACACACACACAGAGAGAGAGAGAGAGAGAGAGAGAGAGAGAGAGAGAGAGAAAGAGAGAGAGATTTGATAGTGGGATTACTTCATAATCCATACATCAAATATCACATTTTATATTCATCTATACACAAGTTTTAGTCATCAAAGCCCAATAAAACTATAATAACTATTCACTATTATAATTTTTTTGCATAGAGTTTTTTCTAGAATATCATGTTTAATTTCTTTTACATTTAGTTTGTGTGTGCATGTGTGTGTGTGTGTGTGCATATGCATATGCTCTAGGCATACTGAGGTCATAGACAGCTCTTAGGAGTCATTTCTTTCCTTCTACCATGTAGGTTTGGGGATCGAACTCAGGTCCTTACACTTGGTATTTAACCATCTCACTGGGGCCCCGTTCTGCCTGCAAAGGTGAGCTTTGGGAAGAAGAAGTGCACCAGCACTTACTTCTTGCAGTACTTAGATACAGCCGGGACATATTGGTACCTTCCTGTGGGCAATGTATCTAGTCTAGTCTCCAAGACAGCTATTTTCATAGCTTTTAGGTAAAATACATTTCAAAAAGTCACAGGGTTCTTCTTTTTCAGTCTGTTAAATGATCATAAAATCATAATCCCTTAATGTAGACAGGACGTACGGTGCTAACACAGCTGGCTGACATGACCTAGCCACACACACACATCCCTCCATCCATCCGCCTTCTGCACAGAAGATTTGGAGATACACTTATATAGGACTAACATTTACACCTTGGACTTTGGCAAACACTTTCACTCCCAACCCTCAGGGCAGATTGTTAAAATTTACCAGCTCCAACCCCTAAAGCTGATAAGAGTTTCTCTGAACCCAACAGTAAGCAGTAGACACTTAATAGTGTAATAGTACTATCTACTTTAATAGCAACTACCACGCTTATGCCGTAACTAGATAGGAATGAGTGATGTAGCACAGAGAAGAGGTTGAGAGCAAATTAGTGCATTGCTAGAGTTATTTTTTTAATTAGTTCTTGGAGAATTTCTTACAATGTATTTTGACCATATGCACCCCCTCTTCCATCACCTCCCAGGTCTATCCCCCTCACCTCCTCACTCAACTCTGTGTCCTTTGTTTGTTTAATTAAACCCACCAAGTCCAGTTTGTGCTGCACATATCTTCTTAGGTGTGTGGCCTTCCACTAGAGCATGGCTGATTTACCAGCGGCTATACTCTTGAAAACTGACTGTTTCTCTGCTAGCCGCTATCTTTTGCCTCCTCAGCTACAGGTAAGACTCCATGCCCTCCTCCCCTCTCCAGGTTAAGATTTGGTCTGTACTGAGCTTGCACAGGTCTTATGCCCATGACAATCACTGCAAGTACACTGTACTGCCCTGCTGTGCTCAGAAGACAATGTTTTCTTCTAGTCATCCTCTGTGTCTGGCCCCTACACACTTCTGCCCCTCTTCCTCAATGCTCCCTGAGTCTTGGAAGGATGAAGTGGGATTTTAAAAATCCCATTTAAGGCTTAGTATCTGCAGTGTTTTTGTTGTACCTTTACTGGTAGTAAGTCTCTGTTAATTACTATCTGGTGCAGTAGAAGGTTCTCTGATGAGGCTTGAGAGGTGCGTTCATCTATAGGTATAAGGAAAAGTCAAGAGTTGAACTTGAATCCAATGGCGAAGTGGTTGGCTACTCCCATTTTGTAGCACTATCGCATCAGTGGCCAAGTCTTGCCAGGTCAATTCTTATTACAACTTGTTGAATTCATAGCTGGGTCAGTGATAGTTACTTGTCTTCTTATTCAGCATGCCCGGCACCTTCCAGCACCATGAAATCTAGCCACTAGGGATGAAGCTTCTAGGTCAGTACCAGCTTGATATATCCATGTTCTATGAGTCATGCATGTGGGGTCTTCATCAATAGGGTCCTACTGTCAGCTTTTGGAGAGTAACCAATAGCACTGTCCAAAGCCTGAAATATTGGAGGGTCTATGGAATCTCATTGGCCAACAACTCCAAAAGAAGTAATTCATTCCTAGCACTGGACTTTTTACTTGTTAGCCTGTGGTGTAGAGTAGGGCATTGTTATCCTGTTATAGAGTGACACCATTTTTAACTTTTTGTATGTGTGTGCACATAGATTTACATATGGCTTTATCCCTCTCTAGAGTCCCTCCTTTGCCTTGTCATCCCATCCCCCACCCCAATTTAACCATTCCTGTTCTACCATTGCCTTTTAAGCTTTCATCGTACCATTGCATTCTGTCTCCCCTCCCTTCAATCCCAACCCACAACACAGTCATCCTAAGTAAACAAACCTAGACCCAGAAAGACAAATGTTGAATGCTTTCTCACTTGTGGATATTAGCTTTGAGTGTCCAGATATGTGTGTTTTATTCGGAATACTCCTAGAGGTCAGGAAATGTGCAACTAGTTTTAACACATTATCCTTTTGTTAACTATTAAAACTACTAGCAAGTAAAATTAGTCAAACCTCACATGACCACTGTGGGCAGCTGGAGCATTCCAGAAGTGTTGAAAAGTCGAGAGTAAGGAAACTTGTGAAAATGGTCCTTCTTCAGCAAAAATACGTTTGCTACACATGTCTGGTTTTCCCCTCTGAAGAAAAAAATATTATCTCTCACGTGAAGAAAGATCTAAAATAAAAGCACCGATATTTCCCATGTATTTTACAATTTAGAACTTGCCCCCAAGAAATAGGTTAGTAAGCACAGCAGATGTAATCTCATCTGCCACCATTAGTTCTGCCTCCTTCCATGTGCTGTGGCTCTAACTTCCAGTACCACAGGTCCTCCCAACAGAAGGATGCTTTTAGTGATTCCGAAAGCACACTGTAACGAGATGCTGACAATAATAAACAGGTACAAAGTTGTCTCGGCCTGAAAGCAATTGTGCTCATATTAACCCTTGGTGGCCTCTTTTATACGAACTTTTATTTTCCTCTCCACAGTGACTAATGTGGGAACTGTTCCCCATGCAGTGGAGCAGCTTCCACTTGCTCAGCTGAAGAAAGGGTTAAACTGCTGCAGCTCAGGAACCTCATGGAAAAGCTTTGATTTGTCTCTCACGTAAAATAATATGAGCCATTTATGTCACTAAAAATTCCCAAGGGAATCAAGGCACTGAGCAGGTCTTTGACGAAAAATTTGTTCTCACACTTGATTTGATCAATGAAGAGTTTCTTCTGAAAGGCATATAGACTTCATGAGTTCTGGTGAGGCATGGAGAGAGCCTATATTTACCATTAAGGGGCTCACTGAACAATCTAGCACTTGTGGAAAGTGTCTTCACAGTCCTAGTCTCACTTACTTTCATCTTGTTTCAGACACATACAATAAAACTTTGGCACAGGAATTCTCCATGGGTGGGCCTGGGAGATGGCTCTGTCAGTAAAGCACATGCTGAGAAGGCACGATGCCCTGAGTTCATATCTCCAGCATCCATGCTCTTGCTATCTGTGGGGTGCACACCCATAATCTCAGTGCTGGGGTGTAGCAATGTGCTGATTCCAGGGGGACATTTTAGCTGAAGTAACAAGCTTGAGTGTCTCAGCGAATAGGGGGAGATAAGTGATTGAAGAAGACATCCCACCTTCAACCTCTGGCCTCCAAGTTTGCCTGCATGGGTGTTCTCACTGACACACACACACACACACACACACACACACACAGACACACACACACACACTAAATCAAAAAGGGAAATCATCGCTCCTGGGTAAACAATTGAATGTAATGCATGTGCTTAGCATGCACTGCTTTGAGTCGTGAACCCAGTGACTATTCAGGTAAGTCACCAACATCTACCACGTAATCTCTGGACAGACAGTGTTATAACATAATCCCCACTTAAACATTGCAAATATTTCTTTTCTTCCAAAACAGACCTTCTAAGGAAAGAAAAGTCAAAGATTAATGTTACTTCTTAAGTCACCATTTATTTTTTGTTCCCCAAAAAGGTAACTCCTAGTAGCTGCCGCCTGCCTAGGGTCACCACTGAGGCAGCCGCTGAAGCTGATGGCCCAGGGAATGCACTGGCCCTCCAGGTCCTCCTGTGGCTAACAAGCTGACTTGGTCATGCACGTGTCTCAGTGTTAGAGATACCTGGCAAACACAAAATACAAGTGGAAAGGGACAAAAAAATTCCTGGACTTTGAGACAGGAAGCAAAACATTTCTTTTGCATACCGTTTTTAGAGAGGACTAAATTTGCCACAAGCCATCCTCAGCCATAAGCCTAGAGAAAACCAGCCTGCATCAAGTCATTAACCTTTGAGGGCCTGCACAAGGCAGCGTACTGTGACTTTATTAATGAATGCTTTAATGTGCTCTATAAAAGCTAACAAACACAGATACTTGCTATGATTCATCAAATTTAATATTCCATCAAACCTTTCAGTTTAAAGACCAATGCTTTTAAAAAAAAATATCAAATGATCAAAATGGAAGCGCTCTTCCACTCCAATTAAACTTAAGTGGATCAAAAAAAAAAAAAATCAATGAAAATTTAATGCTAGGACATATTTTGAATAAACAACAATAAAAGAAATAAATTCTTCAGAACATGAATTATAACCTCAGAGAATGCTTTATTGACGTTGCAGACAAGTAAGAGACATGGTTCTTAAAAAGAGACTTCTAGAACACACGTGGTCTGCTATTTGAAGGCAAAGGATCCTACTGTAAGATGGTTGGATTTCTTGTTTCCAGCAAAGGCAAATTCCCCTGACAGAATCCAATTAAAAACTTACAGCAATTTTGTACTTTTTACTCAATGAGTTTCATACCTTTAAGTCCTTACTCGAGTGCCCGGATTTCTCCGTAAGATCCCCTCTTGTGTAATTCAGGTACAAACATTGCCCTGGTGACATCTAGAAACCCTCGTCGTTCATATCCAAAACCCACCTGCAAAGATTTTTGAGCCAAACTGACAAAGTGTAGTTTTGTTTTAAAGGAACCTCCCAGGTATTTTCTTCCTTTTAAACATGTACGTCCTGTGTTGTTTATCTGGAGGATCTGGACTTGCTTGATTTGTTGTTGTTGTTGTTGTTGTTGTTGTTGAAAAGTCTACGTCATGGCTTGACAATACCAAAAATTAGTACAGTTCCAGGGACTATGATCATGGACCCAGTGAGCACACTGTGAACAAAGAGAGGGGCCTGTAAGTTATGTCATCAGGCCAATCCTCCAAGTCACCAAAGAATAATCCAAGTGGATTATTATCTTTGTGTCTTCAAAAATCACCCTGTAGATATTGTAAGTGCTTTGAGAACTTTATTCTTCTGTATCTGGCTGTCAGATGGGTTATCTCCCATTTCAGGGATGGTGAGTCAAACACAGTGGAGTGAGCTAATGAGTTCCACTCAGCCCAATCAGGATGCTACAGACGTTATGGTTTTTCTGTGGTTCAGAATGGCACCACTTGGTGCCAGGAACAGAGACTGGCAGGTTCGATGAGTTTTTACCCAAACCCAGTTAATTTCTCATAAACATGTTGTTCGTTGTGCCAAGTTCTTAATCATACTCCAAAACAGATAAAGAATTTGTATTCACTGATTTTTTATTTTTAATGCAGAGCATTAAATCTAAGATGTTTTAACCGACTCGGGAAAAGAAAAGCTACCATGCTTCCACTCTGAAATGTGAATAACTCACTCACATCAGCTGAGATTTGTGCAGCAAATTGGCTCATGAATCATAGGGTAGCCATTAAAAAAAAGTGTTCACGTGACAAAAAGCAGATCAATTCTGAAATTTCAGCTATCTGTCAATCTCTCATAGAAGTGAGGGGCTACATTTTATATTTTTTTTAGTGAGAGAATTGGACTGGTACAGGGAAAGATCCTGATCACACTCAAAATCATAGATTTTTATTGCTTAGCCTGGACTTTCAATGAGTGTATTGCGCGCATTCATCTTAAAGATAAAGATGCTGGGTTCCTCTTTCTCGTCAGCATCATACCAGTTAGCATCCATAACTGGACCACAGCTGACACGATCGAGTTCACCAAGAGCAGTGCAGCTCTACGTGGGCCTCTTTAGGAGACCTAACCACACTCTGAGCTTCCTTCCAGCTCCCACATACATTCCAGCTGGAAGTTTTTTCTTCTTGGGTATCCAGGTCCTCTGCCCCCGTGTGACATTTGCCTTTACCTCATCCCATGAGCACTGGGAGATACATGTGTATCTATGGAGATAGTGCATTTTTATGCATACTGGGGATTGCTCATGGGAGTTTTTGATAGAAGAAACCAAGAAGGCCAGGCGTGGTGGCGCACGCCTTTAATTCCAGCACTCAGGGAGGTTAGAGTCAGGTGGATCTCTGTGAGTTCGAGGCCAGCCTGGTTCATAAAGTGAGTCCAGGACAGCCAAGGCTACACAGAGAAACCCTGTCTCAGAAAACCTGCAACAGCAAAAGAAACCAAGAAAACCCTGGAAACCTAGACTAGGTTGCTGTATAGGAAGCCAAGGCCAGAGGCAGCAGCCACTGGGTGGTTCTATAGAAGATGATGAAGTCAGATGAAGGGCCTGCGTCTGTGTGGTAGATCAGGAGACAAGCGCCTACCCTCAGCCTGCCCCTTGGATGGGCCTTCAAGCACCCAATCTCTATTCTCACCTACAGGCCATGCTTTCACAGGTACAGCCAGAAGCTTGACTTTTCTAGCTAGAGACAGAAGTGTACGACCAGCCCTCTGAGCCAAGAATATGCAGGTGGAGGGACATGAGAGCTGTGGGAGATGCTGGTTTAGGGAATCACATGTCCTCACACGTGACTGCAGGAACACACAAAAGGGACTATAACTCACCATCCTGGGAGCTAGGAGCACCAAGGGCTCAATTGCTTGCATGCCAACATTACTCAGTGCAGTGCCATGCTGACTGTTGTGTGGTAAACCTGGAGCGAAACGGTGCAAGTGAGGAAGCTCAGGCCAGCCATACACCTTGACTGGTTAAAGATGTCTAGGTAGAAAGATCACCTAACGTACAGCGGCAGATGTAAAGGAATGTCTTGTGATAAGCTCAGTCTCCACAACCATCTACCTCCTCAACTTCTGTGTTCTAGAATGTTCCTTGGCAGCTGTTCTCCAAACTCTTCCCTCTCTCTTTCTACTTTTCATTCTTTTTTTGTGATTTTTTAAAAAATTAATTCATTCATACTACACCTCGCAAAGGTTTGTTGCAATGACTTGTTGGTCTGCTGCGAGGCCTTTGGCTTTACCGTTGTACCACCACTGGAACCTGGAGCATTGGATCTGTAGGATCAGCCCCTTCATGTACTCTAGCAGTTTATCAATGGGTAGATGTTGGGGTGGGCCAATTCAAAGCCCTGGATCTGGGACTGAGAGGTAGCTGAGCTGCTCAGTACATCGTCTCTCTTGCTCTTTTGCCCTCAGAGTCACTTCCCCAGCAGCCCCTGTTACTGAGGCCAGTTCCACCATACTGCCCAGAAAAGATGCAGAACCCACTCTCTTGAGTGTTGCAGCCTGTGAGGGACATGACCAGTTCTCTTATTCTTATGATGGTGGGTCCAGCTCACCTGCCTGCCATAGATGTCGAAGGGGCAAGGGAGGAGAGGTGGGTATCTCCCCCTCCTCAGTGCCACTGCCCACCAGACAAGAGGCAGGGCAGGCTTTCCCACACTCACGCCCTTGTCTGCAACCTTCGCATCCAGGGTCAGCTCTACTGTGCTGCCCAGGTGAGGGGCAGTGCCTGCTCTCCAGAGTGCTGCAGCAGGGGAGAGGCAGGACAAGCTCTTTTGATCTTATAACCACAGGGCTAGGTCTCCTGCCTGCCTCAGGCAGTGAAGAACGGAAAAGTAGAAGGCTACCTCTTTCTCATCCACACCATGCCCAGGAGGCAGTGGTAGGACCATCTCTCCCATGCTGGTATACACAGGGGCCTGGCTCATCTGCAACCCTGGTAATGTGCAGACAGATCTCCAGAGTACTGCAGCTGCCTTGGGGGTCTGCTCTCCTGCTCTCATGGCCCCTGGGCCAGCTCTCGCATGATGCCCAGGTGAGGGGTGAGGCCAGTTCTGCACAGCCCTCAGACATCAACACATCCTCAGGTGGCAGCCCAGATCAGCAACTTCTGCCTTGCCTTTGATAGTAATAGACTTCCCATTGCTTCAGGGCCATGGAACAAGGTGAGCCTCCTTGGTGGCCGCACAGGCCAGGACCCCATTATAGTCCCAGGTGGCATCACCAGATACTCACATCAGGCTGCTCTTCAATACCCTCAGGTCTCTAGTTCTGCTTTGTTTCATTGTACCCACAACCTTCTTTTTCTCCTTTTCTTCCATTTCTCCACCACTTACTTGTTCCTCTTAGAGGTTCCTGGGGTCTCTAAGTGTCTAGAGTCATCTCAGGGGTGGTTTCAGGAGTGCTAAAACCCCACTCATGCGTTACAGTGATGGGCAGGGGTCATCTCGAATGTAGTGTCCCCCACCCACCCACCCTCCACCCCCCACACACCCCAGCAGTCCTGCATGGCACTGACTGGTGGTCATCTCAGGCTGGCTCTCTGTCCAGGCCCCATGGTGCCGGTCTGGTGGTCATCTCAGGCTCATTCCCCAGCCAGCTCTCCCGGGTGGTCCCATGGAAGGGTTGTCTGTCTCAAGCTCACTACTGCTGGGGGGGGGGAGGGGCTCAGTTTTAGGCAGGGTTCTTCTAGTCTCAGTCCTAGGAGCCTTCTGGGCCTTTGCGGCACCAAACTGGTGGTCTTCTCAGGCTAGTTCCCTGTTGGTGGTCAGGGTACTAATTGTTCAGATGTCCACAGGTCAGAACACTGAGCATAGACATGTCCTCTCTCCTTTCCTTCACCTGCTGATGCACACCTGACACAGCAGCCACACCTGCAAGGCACCTGCTGATGCACACCTGACACAGCAGCCACACCTGCAAGGCTTCTAGGGGCAGGTGACTTTGTCCATTTTATTGACTGTTGTAAGCACGCTTTTCCGAAATGCACCTATAGGTTTCATCTGATTGCTGAGGGAGTTATGATATAAAAACTAACACTTCAAGAATAACTGCTAGATGCTGGATAAATACATGATGATTGAATATTTAGATAAATATAGGAACAAACTCAATTCCCCACCAAAAAGCAAAGAGGGAATCACTGACTCATTGCAACGAAATTGTAAAGAAAAATAGACATACCCAGAGGATTTTTTCCTGAGAAGGCAATTGGGTGCCTACCTTAACCTGCACCCTTTACTTTCATGCTGCCTTCTGCTACAGTGATCAAAGTGGCTTGAGGCTCCCTTCTGTGCAAGCATAGTCACATCGCTCCATTGTGTTAGTAACATGTGAGAAAAAGTTGGCTGGGAGCTTCTGAGATATAGTCCTTCTCTGAAAAATCCAGACCCATTTTAAATAGTTTCCCCAACTACCCACTTCGAAGGGGTGAGCAGTAGAAGCATCGTGACCAATTGTGTCTAAGGGGTAGTAAGTTCAATGATGGAAAACAAATGTGCCAAAGGTGACAGATGTAAGTGGAAGAAGACCTGGGTCCTCAACAGTGTGATTAAGTCCCCAACTCATCCATGGTGGCACCTAACCCAAACACCTTAAGTGATAAGTACCTTTACTACTCAACCCATTCTTTTGGGTGCACTGTATCTTCCACATCAACACATACTTACAACACAGCTCTCAGTTAGTACTTTCCGTTGTTGGGCTAGGATTGAGTTTTATATATATATATAATATCTGAGACACACACATGTGTGTATGTCACTGAAATACATGAGAAAGGCAAAAAATGTTGGCCATTTTAGACAGGAAATGATTTCATGATCCTATAGTCTCCACCAGCAGTTAAATCTTTGTATGTGTCCCACTCCCCAAAGTTCTAACTTAACTCCAGACAAAGGCCAAAGGCCATTCTGAAATGGTCAAGTTGCTTAGAGTCACCCAAACCTCCATGAATCGTTTCCCATGCTCTCTACATGTCCTTCATCTTTCTCAGCATCAGCGTATCTTCCCGTGAAACCATAGGTTCCTTTAAAGTCAGAAACTGTATTCCATGGATTCTTATATTCTCTCCCAAACATCCAAGAAGGAACAGACACTGTCTATGATTAATAGACACTAACTAGACATTAATAGTCTAAGTTAATAGACACTTAGTCAATGATTTTCTTCTCAAAAGCTTAGGCCTATTTATGAGAAAGTTGAGAATATAAAACTACATCCTCACAGAGAAAGCACATATGTGAAAAGAATTATAAATCCAAGCAGCTCGCCAACAGCTGCAGGAGGGAGAGAGTCAAGGTCACCTGAGTCCAAACCATAAAGAAATGTTTCAAAGACCCGTCTCAAGCCAGTTCTTAGGGTACCTAAGACTTGGACAGGAAGAGGAACAGATGGCGGTGCCAGGTGGGATACATGGGATGAGAAACATTAGACTGAAGGACTGATTAAGGACCACAAAGAATCAACACCAAACCTAAGTGGAAAGGGGTGCTGATGTCAACTGGTAGACGGTCTCTTCTGCCAAGCCAACAGTCTGAACTTAATCTTATTGGAGGTTGTAGGAAAGAGTTGTAAATATTTACTTAACAAATACCTTTTTTTAAAAAAAACACTCCTTGCTTGTGAAAACTGAATGACTCTTGGAAAATAAGCTGGAGGCAGAGCACATTTGTGTAACTTTTTTTCTAGCATGCAAGGCTCAGTGTTCAAGCCCCTAGCACCACAAACTGCTAACAAAGTTAATACTATTTATGCATGAGGTGCCACTATCTGCCAGGAGACAACTCAGAAGTAGAATTCCCAGAACCAAAGTTTCTACCTTCCTAGTGAACTTGTTGAACAAATTCTAACGATCATATCTGAGTTTTTCAGATATATTTGCATTAGTTTCCCAGAGACAGAAATTAAGATATACTTCTATTTTTATCCTTCTCTTTTGATCAAGGCTAAGACAGAATCCAACTGTCACATAACTCCACACATAACATTTGCCTTGCTTTGTTGTTTTTCCTTTTCGGGTCAGATCCTCACACACATTCCTCTCATCCTTACACAGGCATTTCCTCATTACACATATATACCTTATGAGATATATGTGTAAATATGATATATAAACAAATATTTGATGTACACACATATACAATGTACACTATTGTTTCATATTTAACAAAATTGAGTACAATTTTGAAATTTGAATAATGGAATTTTGCTTTAAATTTCATTCTCTCAGAGGTTTTTGAAGACCTTATCTATTTTACCTTATCTATCTATAGAATCATATGTGTCTGTTAAACCTAGGATGTATATTCTTGTTATAGAAATAGGCTAGTAATTGATATAACCATGATTTGGTCAACTGATAATTAACTTGTATCACTTAATTATCCTAAGTATCCTTCAAAATCCTCAGAGACATACAGAATATGGCATTTAAAGATGTTTTTACTAGCTTAAAGATTCTTTGACAACAAGACAGGTTAACTCCTGGCAACACCCAGCCTACCTCAAAGAAGATGATGAGCATCAATGAACCTCCTTATTGAGATGCTTCAAATTAGGCAAACCAGCCACTGGGCAAAAAGTCCTCATTTCTACCACAGACAGAATTCTGCCTAAAAATTGGCAAGCTTGGATACAAGCAGAGTCAATGGCAAAACTCTGCCAAGACAGGGTAAGCAAGTCCTCAATAGTTCCTGCCCCACAAATATGTCTGTCAGATATATTGGGCCAGAAGGCGGAAGATGATGCTCCAATGTTATAGAGTTCTGGGTGACTGTTCAGGCAGCAAACTGTCCCTGTCATCTTCTCATTTTGGAAGCTGCTAACCTGCACTTCCTGTCTACTACAGATAATTAACTTTATTCCTTCTCAAGTCTCTGATGGGGTTAAAGACCAGATATTTTATTTTTATAATTAAGCTTAGTTGTTTGGAGATTAAAATTTTTTTTAGGTCTAGATAGATGTTTTAAGTTGATAGAAATGAGATATGATAGATATTGATGTACATTCAGAATTTTAGGTGCACCAAGATAGGAAAGATGTTTTCTTCAAGGTTGCCAAATACAAATAGCCAAGACACTATGAATGTAACATTTATATAATTCCTGATTGTTCTGTGGTTCTTCTTGCTGTAGGTAGTTTATTGTATATATGTGTAATAATATAAATGTATGTGTAAAAAAGAAAAAACTTTAAAAAATAAAATGCTTATATTAGTATAAAAATTTCATTCTCTCTTGATTTTATCATAATTTTTCTTTTAGAATTAATTCATATGTGCAAAATACATAAAATTTCCTCTACCTGCTGTATGGCGCTCCATAGAAAATAACCATTCAGTACTTATCTGTTCTTCCAGTGGAAGGCATAGGTGAATGATTTCAATTGCCCAGTACCACAAAGTAATACTAAAAAAGGTCTTTTTATTTCTGGTTCCTTTAAACTTTTCTCTGGGCCATGCACTCAGAAATGGAATTGCAGAAGTATGGAGATGAGATAATTCAGTTTTCCCAAGGGCTTTTGGGAAATGGAAGGGGACACCATTAACAGTACTCCAGAGCCTTGATTCCCCTGCGACCCTGGAGCAGCAGGACCTCTTTGTCACCTCCACTTTACAGCACGCTCATCTTCCGTTTCGTTAGGATTGTCAGATTATTTCTGAATTATTGTTTCCTCTTCCTGCATTGATGGCAAAGGAGCCCTGACACAACCCAGACTGCTAACCCTTTGTTATTCTGATGAGTCTAAAGTCGATATTGTTCTCATGGCTGCAGCTTTGAACTCTGGGCAGATGCTAGCTCATCATCTGTCGTTTTCTAATCCCCTTGCAGGATTTTTTTTTTTTTTTTTTTTTTTGGTACATTATAACATTAATCTAGATTCAGGGTCAGATGGATTTTTTTAAAGAGTAAGTTTTCAGCATTGCAAATCCCTCTGTCATCTGTGAGCCAATGGTGGTAGAACACTTAGGACTTTACAGTCACTTGGATCATTACTTGCTCTTTAAGTAAATAGGTGAATTTAAACAACAGATGATCTTTGTCAGATGTAGGGTTGGTGAAGATTTTTTCCCAGTCTGTAGGCTGTCGCTTTGTTCTCTTGACAGTGTCTCCTGCCTTACAGAAGCTTCTCAGCCTCATGAGGTCCCATTTATTAATGGTTGACATTAAGGCCTGGGCCGTTGGTGTTCTGTTCAGGAAGTTGTCTCCTGTGCCAATATGTTCCAGGCTCTTTCCCACTTTTTCTTCTAAGTGGCTTAGTGTCTCTGGTTTTATGTTGAGGTCTTTAATCCACTTGGATTTGAGTTTTGTGCAAGGTGACAAATATGGGTCCAGTTTCATTTTTTTACACATAGACCTCCAGTTAGACCAGCACCATTTGTTGAAGATGCTATCCTTTTTCCATTGAATGGATTTGGCTTCTTTGTCAAAAATCAAGTGACCATATGTGTGTGGATTCATATCTGGGTCTTCGATTCGATTCCACTGATCAACCAGCCTGTTGCTGTGCCAGTACGACTTTCTCACATACTCTGGTGCCTCACATTTGACCATGTCCCCTGGAGGGGGAGACCTGGTGGCACTCAGAGGAAGGACAGCAAGTAGCCAAGAAGAGACTTGATACCCTATGAGAATATATAGGGGGACGTAATCCCCCTCAGGAACAGTCATAGGGGAGGGGAATAATGGGAAAATGGGGGGGGGGGAGGAATGGGAGGATACAAGGGATGGGATAAACATTGAGATGTAACAAGAATAAATTAATAAAAAAAATAAAATAAGAAAATAAAATAAAATTCAAAAAAAAAAAAAAAAAAAAAAAAAAAAAAAAAAAAAAAAAAAAAACAACAGATGATCAATTCTCTTTCAAAATAATAAGAGGACAGGCTCCAGCTGAGTCTAGGTTGTTGCATACTGTCTCTAATACACTGATAAGGTGATTTTAATCAAGTCACTATTTTCCTTTATGCTGGTGGTTCTTTGATTTTTAAAATAATTTATTCAGATTGCATCCCAATTGTTATCCCTTCACTTGTATCTTCCCATTCCCCCCTCCTTCCCTCTTCTGCCCTATTCCCCTCCCCTAGACCTGTGACAAAAGAGGACCTCCTCCCCCAACATATGATCACAGCCTATCAGGTCTCATCCAGGTAGCCTGCTTACCCTTCCTCTGAGAGCCACCAAGCCTCCCCACCAAGGGGAAGTGGTCAAATCAGGGGGCACCAGAGTTCATGTCAGAGGCAGTCCCTGCTCTCCCCACAACCTTGGAGAACGTGCTGTCCACTGACTAGATCTGAATAGGGGGTCTAGGTTTACTGCATGTGCTGTCCTTGGTTGGTACAGCAGTTTGTGCAGGCCCTGCTGGGTCCAGCTTTGCCAGCCTTGGTGGTCTTCTTGTAGGTTTCTAGGACCCTCTGGATCCTTCTATCTCTCCATTCTCCCATACCACTCTCAACAGGAGTCCCAATAGCAAGTCCCACTATCTGTCCCAATCCCCCACTGAGTGAAGACTCTCAGAGGACATCCATGTTGGTTGGCCTAGTGTCCAATTATACATGAGTATATATCATGTGTGTCTTTCTGGGTCTGGGTTAACTCACTCAGGATGATCATTTCTAGTTTCATCCACTTGGCTGCAAGTTTCAAGATTTCCTTGTTTTTGATAGCTGAGTATTCCATAGTGTAAATGTACCACAGTTTCTTTATCCGTTCTTTGACTGAGGGCCATCTAGGTTGTTTCCAGATTCTGGCTATTATGAATAAAGCTGTATGAACATAGTTGAGCAAATGTCCTTGTTGTGTGGTGGAGCATCTTTCAGGTATATTTCAAGGAGTGGAATAGCTGGGTCTTGAGGTAGCCCTATTACTAGTTTTCTGGGATAGCGCCAGATAGATTTCCAAAGTGGTTGTACAAGTTTGCACTCCCACCAGCAATAAAGGAGCATTCCCCTATCTCCACATCCTCGCCAGCCTGTGCTGTCACTTGCTGGCGGTTCTTAAACTTCAGTGTGTATCTATACCATATGAAGTAGAGGCCAGAATCAGCATCCTTTATAAGCTCTTCAGGGATGCTGATGCCAAAACCGGACTGACTCTAGTGCACCTTGGAGATCACCTAGGCAACCTCCTCACTTGAGGATCTGAAGACCTGGTCACAAGAAGACAAACACCTGGATCAAAGTGTCAGAGCCTTCAGGTCTTCTGCTCATCTTCAGATTGAAGCTCTCATCATCACACCAGACAAGAGGAAAAGAGACCTCTCTCATCCAGCTGCTTCATCACCACCAGCCTCTAGTCAGGAGCACCAGCCTCTAGTCAGGAGCTAGTCTTCTCTTCTTTCCTCTGCAGAAGGAGTCCTCGTCCTGTTTTACAATTAACTTTTTAACCAAGCCTTGAGATGACAGAAAGAGGAAATGTTTTCGTCTTAGGGTACTGTCGCCGGTACGCTGGAATTAAGAGAGTGCCATGTTTATTTCATGCACTCTCAATATTTTTAAAGTGAAGGTGTAAGCATACATTAACCCCTTCCCCTGCTTTGTCATGGATAGAGCTCTCTGCCAACAGCTCCCTACAAACTCTCCAGTGTCCAGGGCAAACATAACCGGACTCCATGGTGTCACATGGAGTTCCATGGTGTGACGCAGAACACACTGGCCAAATGGAAGTCATTGCAATTTACCTGGCAGCCAGCGTTTAAATCACCAAGATTGTTGCTCCCTGTTTTAGGGTGTCATTTTGCAACCCTGTAGCCAAGGAGTGGGAAGGAACAAGCTCTCAAAAGAAGGGTCATTAGCCAGGAGGATGTGCTGAGGCTGTCCTAGTGGGCAGCTAATTAGTATTCTGCCAAGTATCTGCATATTGCTCAAATTGACATTGTTTCTGTCTTCTCTCAGTGACAGGAGGAGATTGTTCCACAGAACACCTTACCTTTTAATATGCGCGGTTTGTTAGGAGGAAGGCTCAATTCATATTTCCTTTGGTTTGATGGTAAGTGAACAGCAGCGGCAATATTAATCTGTAGTAACCTGTCAGTGAACTCTACAGCTAATATGATGTAGTTATGATTTTACCATCAATCAGGACTGAACAGGCCCTGGGCAATCCTTACAGCACAGCCTCAAAAAATCTAATTGTGCAAAGGCTTCATTGGTTTCCAACATTTCTTTTTTATCTGTCACAGGCTTTAGGCCCAGTACACAACCTTTTATTATTGGCCTTATTGCATTAGCTTGTCGGACAAAGACGACAAGGCTAGGGCAGAGGGGTCCCCTGCATTCCATCATTTGTTTGCATGCAGGATTTTATTTGACAGTCCCGTATTGTTTTAGATGTAGATAAAAATTATTAGGACATATGGCATCATATGAACTTTTGAACCGCCAATGGCCCGTGCATCCTAAAGGACTGGAGGCATTTACAAATTCAGCTCTACCTATGGAGAGAGAAGCTGCCTGGACTAGCAAATAAGGTATCCCTGGGGGGTTGTATTTTCCAGTCAATGCAATCCCCGTGTTCTCCTTGACTGGTTTTTATGCAGGGGAGGAGTAAAGTCATCGGGAATGGGATATTCACAGTTGAAATGATTTTAGCCAGAATGGAGGGCAGATATTAGTGATGTGATCGTGGGGACATAGTCCACTTTCTTCAGAAGCTGCACACTAGGTGAGGTGGATGGGGCCACATGGCCTCCGTTCATGCTCGTGTGTGGACCATGTCTCTCATGGGCATCTGAGAGGCAGTTACATTCAGTTCCAATAACAGCATGTGCATAAAACACAAATCCACATCAAAGTAGCCCCAGCCTCTTGAATCTACAGGGTGGAACAGTAAGACTTCAAACATATAGAAGCATTTAGGAAGATGAACTATTAGCTTTATCTATTTAGGCATTTTAATCTTTTGTATCCTAAATGCAATTGGGCTTTTGGAACAGGGAAATTGCCAATCAGCACGTGGGGTAAATGTTTCTATTTTAAAATGTGCATATTCAGAAATAACAGCTGGCCATAAAGTACATATTTATGTTTGTATTTTATTTCATTTAGCTTCACAAAGAGACCACGCTGTTTTTTCTTTTCCCAAGCATGACATGACTTGTACGGCATCTTTGTGACTCAAAAAGCACATCTGGCCATAAGTCAGATATGTGGACAATGCCTGAGATTTTCAAATTTGAAATGCCTTTCAATAAAAATTTACGGATTATATCCATCTCTTACATTGTTCTAACTCATTTAAAAATTCACTTGAAATCTCCCATTCATTAATCAGGGGAAAAAAATCTGCATAGAGTTACAGCTACTGTCTTTTGAAGCCCTGTGCACCAGCTTCAAAGGAAACATATTGTGAATAAGAACACACCAACAGTGCAGCTGGGTATTAACTCTTCCCATGCCAGCATGTGCATTGTCCCCAGCCTAATAAAAATAGCAGCACAGAATGAGGAAATGGCCATGGCATCCTGCAATAAGCGTGCAGGAACGCACTCTGGAACTCCCGCGGCAGCCCCAGGAGGGGAATGACAAAAACAGGATGTTGAATTTGCTGCCCCAGCGGTGGTGGCTTTGAGAGTTCTCTGGCTACCTTGCCATCACTTGAGAGATTTGTTTCAAATAAACATTTTTAAAAATACAAGCGTATTTTGTGTATTTACATTTACATGGCCTTGGTGAAGTCCATCTGGAAGGATTTGGGCTTTGTCAGGCCTCTTGAAACTTGATGGCTCCATGTCAGCCTTCCTGACCTGGAGGCTGGCAAGGGCGCCAGTTTGGGCCTTTTCAGTGTGGGAACATGTTTGTTTGTTAGAACAAGTTTATTTCCAAATTATTAGAACTCAGGCAAGTATCAGACCGGTTGCACTGTTATGCAGAAGCAAGCCGCAGCAGAGGGCATGCATCTGTGGGCAGGTTCAGAGGCTGAAGATGAGGAAAGATCCGCAAACTGGCTAACTGCTGAGTGAGAGATCTATTTAGACACTGCCCTAAATTCACACAAATGGACCTAGATGATTAAATTAAAATTTAATTAATAAATAATAATTAATAAATTAAAATTTAATCGAATTAAAAACAAAAACAAAACAAAACAACAACAACAAAAAAACAACCACAGCTGTGTGTGGTAGCTTGCACCAGGAATTCCAATACATAAGAGGCAAAATTAGTAAGATCAGGGGTTCAAGGCCAGGCCAGTGAGGGCAGCTTAGTGAGTTTGAAGCCAATCTGCTGCCTCCTGAGACCTTTTCAAGCAACAACAGAGGCATGGGTATTGCGCAGAGACTGTGTGTCCAATGAGAGGCGGGGTGAATGTTTTCTCCTCAGGTAAATGTTGTCAGGCAAGAGTAAATGAAAAGTGCTAATTCAGCCAACACTCTTTCTGACTGAGCTAAGCAAAAGACACATAAATTCATTTTATAGATTTTTTCCCTATTACTATGAATTTAAAATAAACGACTTTGAAAAGAACCAAGACAACAGAAGCACGTGTGATGTGATATAGGTCTGTAGGTCTGCTTACTTGGAAGGCTGAGGCAGGAAGAGGGCTGAAGCCCAGGAGTTTGATGCCATCATTGCCGATACAGCAAGACCTTGGCTCAAAATCAAAACACCACAAATAAGAAATTTATAGCAGGGAATTGAAGGGATGGGATTTGACTCAGAAAAAGCGCCTTTGTCCAGCATGTGCGAAGCCCATGTTTGACTCAGGAAATATTCTTTCCCAAGCAGGAGGCTGGCAGGCACAGAAGCAGGGGAATTCCTATTGTACAGAGACTATCTGATCATAATAATAGGCAAAGGTCAAGACAGAGTTATTGAGGAGGACGCTTGTAGAGACACATGCTAACTAGCTGTTCATTTGGAACATAGGTAAGAAATAGCATCAGGTTCTAACGTTCACACATGGGTATGTTAGTTAAGTGCTTTCTAAAAAAATGTTTATTCAAGGCTAGCTTATGTACATAAAGTTTTGGTGAAAATTTGGCACTCTGGAGAATATTTTCTAGGTCCCAGAGACTGTAATTAAATTTATGCAGCTTGTGATTTTAAGTTATGCTAACATTTGTAAACTATAAAGTGCAATGATTAATCCAATATTGCTGAGCTGAAGACAAGTAATGTACAAAACGTGTTGGGAGTTCAGCAGCCAGTAAGGGTAAAACATTTTAGCTGCAGCTGGTCAGAGCACAATAAAATTGATACAAATACAAAGATTAATTATAAGGTGATTAAAATGCTAAGTAACATCTGAATTACAAAGTTGGCTTTCTTAGGCTCCTCTGGTTTTTTTTACACCCAAAAATGAGTAGAATTGAAAAAAAATCATTAAATGCACTTGTATGTATTTCTCCTCTTTGGATAACTTTATAGTCTCTATACAAAAAGTAAAACAGATGCTATGGGCTAAATGAAGCTGTTTATCGCATATGAAGCTGATATTTAGTAAGGCAAAATCAGTTGAGGCTTAACAATTTTGTAGGATTTGTCTACTACAGTATATGTGGCAATGTAGCCAATTTAGGGTAGTTCCTGAAGTCCGGTGGACATGAACGGACTCTATATAACTTCCAATGCCTCCACGGCACTGAGCCCTTGGGTAATTTCTGCTTTAAGCTCTCTGAGCTTCTCTGAGCTTCACACAGCCTTCGTCCCCACCAGATGAAGGGTAGTTCGCTCTAACCATGTCAAAGCCAGAGTTCAGAACTCAGAACGGTCTCATGAGCCTTCTAAATACCCGTGATCTTAAGCAGTCTGGGCTCTGGTCACCCTCCAGGAAAGCCACATTGAACGGGAGCTGGTTGTCCATGTGCAGAAGGACATCCAGCCAGCACATCCACTTTGAACTAACATCTGTTTCTTCTTTGAAAGAACTACTAAATCTTGTTTCTACACACACACACACACACACACACACACACACACACACACACACACACGCACACACACACACACTTTAGTAGGAACAGAAGAATTTGAAACACCCAGAAGACCCAGAGAATAATTATGGGAAATCCAGTAATTGTTAAATTGAGGGGTAAGGTAGGTGGGGAGTTTATGCCAGACCCCTTACACTTTATAAACTGGTGACTCCTGAATGCCTGATAGTATTATTGCTCTCAGACTGACATGAGTGGGTTAATATCCATCAGGGCCTATGACGTCATACCTCATCCAGTCAGAGAAGTGGGTGCTTGGTAACCCTTGGAGGGTGCCAGTTGGTGAGTCCTGCTCTCAAATACCCACTCAGCTATCCAAATAAGCCTCTGGGACAGTGCATTTCACTGGATTCAAGCTCTCAGGATGAAGGGGATAAAGGACACGGAAGTGTATGAGTGAGGTGGGCTATGTGCAGGACTATGGTAGTGAGCTCTGTGCACAGGCTATCCCATTCTTGCGCCGGAGAGAGTTCTCCAGCTCAACGTCACCACAGACACAGGAAGTCCTGGAATCAGAGTTCATAACCAGAATGCCTTTGTGACCCAGAAAAGCCAGATACATTAGAGTCTTTATTGGTTTTACTTGTTTTGTTTTGTTTTCGTAGACTATCCTCAAAATGTAGCCATTTAAATGTAGACTACTGCTTCATTGTGTCTGATAATTCTTTCCCATCTCCTTCAAAACAGGTAAAAAATTCACCGTTTCCCATCCTGCCTACCCAGGTGGCCCTTCTCTTACACGGTTCCTATATTAACCTCTAGAGGAGACTCGCTCCGTGAGCTCATCCATCTGTCATTTGCAATGTTAGCCTTTTCTTTCCCAATCCTTGTTACTGAATATTTCTCAACTGTAGCAATGGCACCCCGTGCCGCAAGTTTTTCTGGTATTAAAAATATAATACTTAACCAGTGTACACCTTAGAAACTGGTTGGCGGGTCCCCAGCACAAATCTATACTCTGCATTAGAGAAATGTAGCAATGAGCCAATAGAATTAGCAGAGTAATTTACTGTGCCAAGGCTGCAGCTGGCAGGGGTTGCGGAGGAAAGCCAGCAGATGTTTGCTAATGGCGGCTTTCTGGGGTAGTGAGAGCCCAGTGCCCCATCTATCCATTAGCCAGCGTGTCCAGCTTAAGGAGAAAGGATAGGAGATTTAGGCTTTGCTCTGTTGCTATTGTCAACTGGGTTCCTTTCTCACTACTCAGAGCCATGTTCTGTGTATCCTTGTGGTTAAACATGGAGCGATATTGTGCGAAGTTTTAGGTTTGTTGAAGTGGAAAAGGGGGAGAAAGACTTAGATGCAGAGATTCGATGGACATTTTTTTATTGAGGTCAAATTTTACACACACACATACACAGAAAGAGAAAGAATCATACACAGAGAGGCACATTCGCACTCACACATACTAACTCTCACATATACTCACACTCACACATACTCAGCACACTCACACATACTGACGCAGTCACACATACACAGTCACGCTAACACATACTCACATGTGCTTGCAGATATACACTCATACACACATACACATAAACACGTCCACATCCTCACACACACTCACACATAAACACGTCCACATCCTCACACACACTCACACATAAACACGTCCACATCCTCACACACACTCACATATACTCATAGTAACACACACACTCACACTCACACACTCACATATACAAACACAAGTACACTCACACTCATACACTCACAGTAACACACTCACACATATTCACACACAGACACACAGGTACACTTCACCATAAACTTTGTAGTTAGAAAATAAAATGACCGAAAGATGGTAGGAAGAACATGGGAGGCTCCCTTTGTTATCACGGTGTACAAAAACTGTCTCTAAAAAAAACTATAAGCTTAGAACAACACATAAGATTGAAGACAACCAGTTCTTCTGACCTTGCCTAGGTGTGCACTCTGCTGGGAGGGATGCAAAGCTTCGAGGATCATAGAGCCCTACTTTGAGAGCCACTGGCAAGACAGAGCTCCATGAACACACGGTAAGCCATGGGGTCGCACTCTATGAACTCGCAGTAAGCCATGGGGTCGCCTTGCCTTTTTGTTTCCTCATCTGGAAGTCATCTATGAGACCAGGATTCTATTTGTCAAGAGTAATTTAGGCTGCATACATTTTCTAAAGTTTATCGGGGCGAGGTCAAGAGCAAAGTTCATGAGGGGGACAATCATACCATGTGAACAGCTTCAGCAAAAAGATCGGGATAGGCATTCAGACACAGGGCCATGAGAATATTTAAAATAGAAAAGAGGAATAGCAGCTTAAAGAGTAACTGGTCAGCTTAAATTCTTGGTGGGGAGGGGAGGCTTGAAGGTGAGGAACAGGCAGGTCATTGGTGGCCAATGGGTAGACTGAATTCTCCCATGCAAATTAGCTATGAGTTAGGGGATGCTGGAAGTGTGGCCTGCGGTGGTGGTGGCCTCTGTGGGAGTACTGCAAACACTGAAGTGAGAGAGTGACACCACTGAGCAGAAGGATGCCGCTTCCCAAATGATGGGATGGGTTTGGTGAAGGGCGGCGAGCCAAGGGAAAGAAAGGTCAGTGGCAACTGAGTTTAAAATGTCAGGAACTGGGTGTCATTAAACAAAATAGACCATCAAAAAAGGAAGTGATTTGGAGACACCGCTGAGCACCTCAGCATGTCAGGCACATTTCATGCACCATTTCATCTTATGCTCACAATTTTTATTGGTAGCTATATCATTCTCACTTTATTTCTGAGGAAACTGGGACTCAGATAATAACCAATTTGGCCAAAGTCACACAGGCAGCATGTGACACAGAGGAGATTTGAACTCAGTTCAGTCTGGCTCCAAAGCCAGTGCTCACCTAGTGGTCACCCATGTGTGTTCTGAAGATTTCTGGGGCTCCTCAGAGCTTCTCTAGGCGGCAAACCTGACTGAAGATGCCCTTCTGTGAAAGGTCTGTAAAGTCAGACATTCTTTTCCATCTCAAAAAAGAGAAAACCTTATTCTCAGATGTTCAAATAAGGAGCAAATAGATCAAATGGAGGTTTCCACCTGTTAAAAATGGAGAACTGACCTTGAGATGAAGACACTGCTCAGGAGTGTGTGTTTTGGAGAGCAGTGAGGGAGGCGAGGCTGGTTTTCTCCACTGGAGCAGCTTCCTGGTATTAGTAGCCACATTCTAATAGGTCTACTATCAGTTAACTGACCACTCAGCTGGCACATGCCAGGATGGCTAACGTTCTGAATTGTGCTGTGGTTCTGGATGTTGCTGTTTTGTTGAATGTCCATACGTATATGCACGTACCAGTTGGTTAACCAACTCATGATGAGTAAACTTGTCATAGCACAGTCCCCCCCACCCCGTTATCGAAGTACTGGGGAGGCTGAGGCAAGAGCCGGGGCTACAGAGAAAGAAACAGAGAGCGGTGGGGGGGGGGGGGGGGGAAGGGAGGGAGGGAGGGACAGAGACAGAGACAGAGCTGTCTCAAACAAACAAGAATAAATTTGGGTCCAGTTCACTTCCATTTGTTTTTATAATTCATATTGTTGGATTAATAAAGTAAAGTCACGTTCATGAAAAGTAACTTGAATTGCTACAAGGAGCAAGTTGAGTCCCTTCGTCTTCCAACAAGACTTGGATGAGGCCAGGTGAGACTATAGAGATGTAAACACTGGTAGACTCTGGCTCAGGTTACTGTACAAGTGTTTTTAAATGCCTACATGTCTAAGAAGCTGGACGTTATACTTGATAACTTATAGAAACAGCTTCTCCCTGGGAAGAGTGGCTTGGATTCCGAGGGTCAGATCCTGGCCCTACATCAAAAGAGTGAAAAGTTATTCTAGACTTCGAAGTTTTAAGTGAAAATCAAGTTTGTATGCAATACTTTCTGTGATACCTAGCTTTAAATGACTTTTTTTTTTTTTTTTAAGCTATATCCACCAACACTGACCAAATGTGGCAAGAATGGACCTACTGCGTATTTCACTCCATGGACAGAAAAGAGAAGTTTCTTAACCAGTTTAAGCATCAGCCAATCAGTTTGTCAAATCAACTAGAAAAACTGGCAACAAATACGCAAACATTGAAGCTTCCCCTAAATCCTAAATACTGTGGAGGGGACAGAGAGTGGAAATTTACATCTCCAATGACTTAATGATGGTGTCCATTTGTAAAACCAGATGAAAAGTGATCTCTTCTTGCCTGAAATAAATATTAGCTCAGTTACCACTAACAGGCATCGTTCTGTCTGTCCCCACAATGACAGAAGCCAAGGTCTTCAGCTTGCAAGGAACACACAGGGGAGAAGACATCTCCAGCTGTGTATGTAAGGTCAGATTTTGTTTTTCTGCCTAGAAAAATATGCAGAGCTGGAGTAGGCAGGAGAGACCCCTGTGCCTTCTCAAGAGCTGTTTTGCTGTGACCCAAAAGCCTAGAGTCAGGACTTCATGAGGCATTGACCTCTAATTGGCACTACAGCCAAAGGAGACCTTTCCATTTGTACATGCATGCATGCGTGTGCACACACACACACACACACACACACACACACACACACACACACACAGAGAGAGGGAGAGAGAGAGAGAGAGAGAGAGAGAGAACACCAGCCATAGAGACTGTGCTGTGTGTACATGCGTGCAGATGTGTGTGTGTGTGTGTGTGTGTGTGTGTGTGTGTGTGTGTGATGTGTACAGTTACCTGCTTCCCTTCTCTTGTTGCCATGGGTTACAGAGCCCAGAGAAGAATTGTGCAGCCAAGCATTTGGGGTAGAAATAACAGCATCAGACTCTTGGAAAAAAAGAAATTAGAAATAGGAAGCCAGGAAACAATGACAAAAGAAGGGGAAAAAAATCAACATTTCAAGCAGGGCAGGCTGACTGTGGACAGGAAAACCAGGCAGCCCAAAGGGAGAGGCTCTTCATAAATCTAGCCTTCACTAGACACACTGGTCTAAACAGAGATAATGAGAAAAGAACGAACACACATGTTCAGAGCAAAGTTGTGTCTCCATCCTCCTGGACCTCAGATGGGGACTCTACCTTAGAGAAAAATAAACAGCCAGTGAAGAGTTAAGTCAACAGCTGTCAGGGAGCTGGTGGTCTGCATGGCATCATGGTGTACCAGGCACTGAGGGGGGGGGGGGAGCCACTGGCAGCAAGAAGGAGGCTGTGACCTTGAGGAGGTCATGGGTTAAATAGGCGTCTCAAGTCTGGGAGCCAGGCTTGGTGTGTGCCCTGCACCCAAATACTCATCATTCTGATTTTTCCCTGATGCCCACTGGTGAAAACCACACGCCTCCTCCCTTCTCCCACAGCATCCGCCTGTCTCACAGGGTCGTTGATAGAAGTGCAAACCAGAAAGATACTTCAGCAAATCCAACCCTCTAGTTTTACAGATTAAAAAAGCAAAACAGGTCAGATCGGTCACTCAGCTTGGTGTTTGTTACGCAGCGAAAACTAGGGATGAATGAGGCGGGATCCCAATGGTGCCATCATGTGCACTTACATCAAGTGATACACGCCACCCACCCCCCACTCTTCACACTGAGTTAATTTGAAAATGAGTAACCATGACACGGCAGTGGCTTCTGAAGAGGCCGCACAGAGCCTCTGAAGGCTGCTTGCCATCAGGGCAGGCGGGACACTGGAAGACGTGTTAGAGAGGCTGAAGCTGTTGGCTGCTATCTAGAAGCTCCCCTTCCTTCTTTTCCTGCTCCTCCTCCTCTTCCTCTTCCTCCTCCTCTTCCTTCTCCTCCTCTTCCTCCTCCTCTTCCTTTTCTTCTCTTCTTCTTATTCTTCCTTTCCATTTTTGTCATACTAGGGACCAAACCCAAGGTTTCAAGCATGCTAGAAAAATACTCTGCCACTGACCTACATCCCTAGCCGTCTTTTCACTTTTCATCTTAAAATGCAATCTCACCAAGTAGCCAAGGCTGGCCTTGAACTCACTCTGGCTCAGGCTGGTCTTAAACCTTTGATCTTCCGGCCTCAGTCTTCTCCTGAGTCACTAGGATTACAGGTCTCTGTTACCAGGCCTAACTTCTATAAGCTTTTCTAATTCAAGCCACCACACAGTAGTGGAATTCTAGAGGAGCAATGCCTTGCTTTCAACTCTTCCATTCTCTCCCTACATTGGGACAGGATCTTGCTCTATGGCTACCACCTGCTGTGGGCAGGCAAGGATCCGTTAAGGGGTGTGGCTCATTTGTGTGGCTAAAGAAAACAAATTTCTCCATGCCAGTGCCTGTCTACACACCAGTCACCGCTCCTATTCTGCCTTCTATTTGCTGACAACAGCAGAGGTTGCTCTTGTTTTGATTTTCAGCATATTTTTTGCTATCTCCAGAGTCTACACTGTCACTTTAGAGCATAAGGGAAATGGGCTCTCCATCATGTTTCTGGCAGAGGGGAAAGCACGCTCTCTCCCACACACTACTGCAACAGAGATACCAACCATGCTTGCCCATAGGACCCTCCTTGGGAACTCTGGGGTCAGGGAGGGTGTGGCAAGCTGGTCCACTTGCTTCTTTCCCTGGCGTTCTACAGGCAGGATACAGGGAAGAGCACACAAGCCACACGGAGTTAAGTTTATAACCGTGTCCCTGCGAACCTGCGTGAGGGACCATGAGGCAGGCCCAGGCCGTGGGAGCACGGAGAGTGTAGGCTGCACCCCGCAATGCAATCTGCCCCGAAACAGGTGTCCACACTCACGTATCATTAGAAGCACCACAGTCATTCCAAATGCTTTACAAAAGGCTTCTCCCTGCTAAAGAAATTAATCCAGAGCCCAAATCCTGCTGTTGTTAATGGCTAGATGGCCTTGAGATAGACCTCAGCTGAGCCCTTTGATCTTGGGGAGCCCTCAGGGGCTGTATATTTCTCTCTGTAATCAAAGTCCAGAGATTTCTCTTGCTCGGGGGCCCATTTGTAGTCTCTGAGGTTCTCAAACGGTACCCACTTTTTCTTTCTTTCCTTCCACTTTCTCCACATTGCTCCTTAGTGGACCCTTCACTTCAGAGTCTTGCAGCCACATGATCACTGTTTAAGAGTGCTGGGATTCAAAAACCCCTCACAAGAAATTCTCAGAGAACACCTGCCGTATGCCGGCACAGCACAGGACATAACTGCAAAGGTGGCCTGTGCGTTTCCAGCCCCAGCATGCCCATCTGGGGGAGTCGAAAGGTCTGAAGTTTCGACAGAGAAAGAGGAGAGCTGGGGTCAGACAAACTGAGTGACATTGCCAGGCTTCTGAGTCCATAGAGGGTACATGAAGGGTGAGGGACTGACAGGAGTTGGGGGTGAGTAGAGAGTAGAAAGGAAGCAGAAAGATGGCAGAGAAAACAAAACGGGAAGAGGTTGGCAGACACCAGGCCATGGAAGCCTCTCAATCTCCTATACTACATCAAAGAGACCATGCTTTGGGTAATGGGAGCTGATTGGGAGCTATTGTTAGCAGGAGATAGTATAATCAGACTGGATCATAAAGCTATGGATTTGAGGCTACAGGAGCCTGGAATGGAATAGCTGGCAGGGAGACTAGCCAGGGGAAAAACTGGGCAAGAAGAACCATGGAGTTGAGTAGGGCAGTATCCACACAGCTGGGAAAATCACCCGAGGTAGGGCTTACAAATAAACAGCGCTAACACTGCAGTAGCCTGTGGGTGAGCACAGTGTGGGCTGCCACGGGAGATCCCGTTAATTATGAAACGAAACCAGTCACCTCGAATGGCCACCGCTGTATTTGCCCTGAGCACGGCCCAGTTGAAGGGACAGGACCTTGGGCTCGCCAGTGCAACTCTACCACTCCCACAGCTGGTTAGACAAGAGGTGAGCACCTGACCCAAAGCCAGGCTGCCCATTGGCTGTTCGGCCACCAGTTGTCTAAGTATCTAGCAACTTATCCCACAGCTGTGATCTGACCTAGTTAAGCTTGCTCGCTTGGGAAATGAGCTACGAATGGCCACGAGAAGAAACCAGCGTTTCCAAACGTGGCAATGGGAAGAGGGTGCATGTGAAATTACGAGAGGAAGCCATGACTATGCACTAGAAAGCTGTCTGCAGAGGGCACGAGCAAGTGACAAAAGTAAACTGATAAGCCAACAGACAGCGGCTCCTGGGAGTGAAGGTATAGGCGGCTTCTAGAACTGTCTGCAGCCTCGAGCATTTTTCTACTCCCAGTGCTGATCCACAAGCATCTTGGCAATAAATCACCTGCATAACTTAAGAAGTCCCATCAACCGCAATCGCCACCCAACAACGTAGCTAAGATACCTGCTACTCTGCACAGCGTCTCCTGCTTATCTCTGCTGTAGGCCGTGCCCACTGTGCTCCAGAAATGCTTGCCTGTGCTGGGCTCCCCTTGGTCACACTCAATAGGTTCAACAGAATCGGAAAGAATGAAAGCTTCATTCCGGAGAGTCTGCTCCGTGGCGGAATTGGAAACCCATGACGTGTTTCAGTGGGTTGAAAATGCCTTTGAATATGTGTGCCCATCTCCAGAGCTGTGATTAATTACTGGCTGGTGCTGCTGGCTACGCCTGCGCCTCTCAGCAAGAAAATGAGCAGAGAGGCATGTGAGCCCTTACATCCTGACAACCAGCCAGAAAGAAAGAAAAGTGAGCAAGGGGGAAGAGGAGAAGGAAGGAAGGAAGAAGACAAGAGGGAGGGAGGGAGGGGCGGGAAGGGAGGGCTGGAGGTAGAGGGAGGGCTAGGGGATCTGGATGTCAGGACTCTGTTTTCCCAGAAGGTATCTGAGTGAGTCCCACTGCAGGTAGGTGAGTCATGTGCCGCCTGTTCCTGAACACAAAGTTCTTTCCTCATCATGGTCCGTGCACATTTCTGAATTAGTTCCAGCTAGTTAGTGTCACTGCAGGGTAATTTAGACTGCCATTGTTTGAGTATTCAACGTACTCTTCGATGATGGATTCCCAGAAAAGGCAAAATCCATTATTTACACACAGTAAGGAAAATAAACCTTTTCCCCAGCCCAAGTCCGGAGGATCGGCTTTTCATTTTAGAGACGCTTGGATATTTCGCATTCAAGTGGCTTTGTCGACTCCTTTAATCAATGTCCTTTGGAAAAACAAATTTAGCAATTCAGCTTCTGGATTTCAGGAGGGGTGAGATGTAACTAAGGGTATTAGCTATCAGTGGTTCATGGTCTGTTAGCCAGCACTGGCTTGCAATAAAGCACAGCTAACTGACAGCTGAGCCTGGAAGTAGCGCCAAGCGTGCCAGTGGAAAAAGCACAGTGCAAAAACACCCTTCAGATTTGAAAGGTATGGGTCAGACCTGTAGAGGGAAACAGCATTTCCTTCCACCCACAAGAAAACCATTCTAAGCCAGATGAGGTGGGGAGAGCCTGCACTCTCAGCACTCGAGAATCGGAGCCAGGGGCATAGTGAGCTCAAGGCCAGCCTGGGCTACATAGTAAGACCATTTCTCAAAAACAAAACCAAAGGAGCCACTCCTCCCAGTAGATGGAAGTTCTCATAACATACTCATAGCCTTTGTCAAGCCAGCACAGCAGTCTGCCTGTGCTCTCTAAGCTACATTTCAATAGACACACTACGCTCACCAAGAACCCCCAAGGCAGAAGATGCTATCGAAGTGGTCATGAGGACTCCGTGGACCTGATTGGGAAGGAAATCTGTACAATTCATCAAGAGCTGGGCCAGGTACCACCTTAACAGCGGGGAGACTTTAAGTGAGCCTCGTTGGCAGATTGGGGGGAAATATAAAAGAGTATATCACAAAATAAATTATTAAACGGATTCGATACCACAGAAGAAAGAGGAGTCAAGCTCCTTCTCCCTGAGGGAGCAATGGAAAAGAAAAGCCCAGGAGACGCCCCAGGGCTTTTAATAGGCTAATAATTCTAGATGAGGAGAAGACTCTCCAAGATCCTTCCTGGAGACCTGTGCGACCTCTGGATGAGCAGCACAGGTCCTTGGAGATTGCGCTGTGCAAGAGATGAGAGAGGGCGGTCCGCTTCCTGTCATCAGCTTTGGGCAGCCAAAGGCATCCCTTTGCCCATTGTCGAACATACGCTTGGGGAGACCAATCTATACTGTCTCTGTAACTGACCTCCTTCATTCTGAATTCTCCTCCGCCCCGCTCCATCCTACTTTCAAACTTTCTCTTTTCAGCCACATTTTAACAATGATATTCCTTAGTTTTCCCAGCTACGGCACGGGCTCCATCTTACCTTGACCCATTTCTCCTGATACACAGGAAATATTCAGCGTTGGCAGCCTTAAGCACACTGCTGCCCTGATGGTTGGAAGGCTGGAGTTCCTATGGAGGCGCGCTCTCGGAGGGGGCGAGGTCCATAAGATGAGTGGGGACCACGCACTCCAGGACCTCAACAGATTATGATTTTGACTGTCCAGGTACAGTCCCTGCCTCCCTCTATCTCATTCCTAGGAGCAACTAGGCCTATGAGAAGGTCCCAGGATGTCGTGGCTTATAGGCGCTAAGAGGCTTCTGGGAAAGGGGCAGAGCGAACTTCCGCTTCCCTCTTCCTGTATGTTCCCGCCCATTTCCTGTGACGCCATCCAGTTCCAGGCCTACTCAGTTCTGCACATCTGGCTTTAAGCATAGCAACCCTTTCAAGCAATGCCCCTTGTTGCAAGCTCCTCGTTTCAAGCCTCTTCCCTCATGCAGCCACTCAGCACACACTCTTCTTTGGTAGCAAGATTTTGTATGCAAGTGCACTTTTAAATCACCTCTCTGGGGCCACGTGTTTTAAATATTAGAGAATTAAGACACAGACCGAGAGGCCCTGGCAAGTGGGTTAGAGAGATCTATTTCCTGTCGAAGAAGAAGAAGAAGAAGAAGAAGAAGAAGAAGAAGAAGAAGAAGAAGAAGAAGAAGAAGAAGAAGAAGAAGAAGAAGAAGAAGAAATAATCCACAAACTGCCTTTCAGAATACTGATCCTGCCTCATATTGTAAACAGAAGGGCAAATGAAGGAGGTACCAAAAAATGTTGGGGGTGGGGCAGCTCCTAGGTGGCTAGGCAGGTCTTACACTTCAGAAATGTACACCTGAAACCACCCACTGGTACTGCACTTATGACTTACCCAGCAAACGTTTATCTCAGGCTTTCTATCTTATTTCTTATATTGAAAACTGTTGTCGTCATCGTCATCATCACCATCATCCTATTATTTGACTTTGCAACACAGGAAAGAAAAACAATAAGTGGGTTTGTGTGTTTGTGTGTGTGTGTGTGTGTGTGTGTGTGTGTGTGTGTGTGATTCTACATTTCCTTGCCTAAATTTTGTGCATGTTTCCTGATATGTCTGATATCCAGAAGTAGGGGATTGTCAATATTAATGGTTTAAAATAAGTGCTAAGTTTTGGTGGCTAGAAATATTACTTCCAAGTCGTTGAAAGGTCTTTCCCTTTTGCGCAGATCCTCAGTAACACACGCGAAGGCTTTTGTATGGGAGGAGTGTCGTGAGCATCATGCACTCATGTATGTGCTGGTACATGTGTGCACAAGCGTGTAGCAGTCTGCAGTTGATGTCTGGTTTCTTCCTTGTTCGCTCCCCGCCACCCCCCACCCTCCACCCCCCCACGGCTCTGTTTATTGAAACACAATCTCTTCCTGAACTCAGAGCTCACCAGCTGCAGCCAGTCAGCTTGATGAAGGAATCCCCCCCGGGTTCTGCCTCCCAAGTTCTGGGATTCAAGCTGGTTCCTGAGCCTATACAACTGTTCTGTGGTTCTGGGTATCTGAACATGGGTCCTAACCCTTGCACGGCAGGTGTCCAGTGAGCCAGCTCTCTGTCCACACATGTGAATTTTGTCTGTGTATCAGAATCTAATTTCATCTTGCATATGAAGTATTGGCCTGTGTTTTTAATTTCATCCAGCAAACTATATATCTATTGTCATTTCAGTAAATAGCAAACTGAGGCAAACAAATGAAGTCCCTTGGGGCTTAATGGCTCTAAAAGGTGACACAGCTGGAAGGGGCACACTTGAACTCCAGAATTCCTTCATCGGTGAGATCTCCACTTCCCAGGAGTATGTTACAGTGATACCATTAGTACATTTCTAATAAACACCCTAGGGATATTTACAAGAATCCACAACCCTTAAAGCATCCATTTTGAGCCAGAAGGCTATTTTAAATTGTATGAAGCATTTCTAATTAACTTTTATCACCAACTCCATAATTAGAATCCTATACCACCAAGAAACCTCTTAACCTTTACTTTATAAGATAGCAATGGAAGGACTTTGGCCATAATCTGCTGATACCCATTGCCTTGACATGAGAAATCTAAGGTAATCAACAGTCACATAAGGTCCCCAGGAACTTAGTGGTGAAGCCGATGCAATGGCACATCACAGATTCCCAGGTACTCACTCACTAACTGCCTTTCACCGTCCCTTACCTCAGAGCAGCTACCTCAGATCACACATGCTTTTCATAATAAAGCAGGCTTCCCTAGGACACTGTGGGCCTGCAGATAGCTGTGTTTTAAATTATGAAATCACCCATCCCTGTCCCTGCCCCTGCCTGCAGCCAGGGGTAAAAAATTAGAAAGAGAAACCCACTTTTCATTCAATCCTGTCAGCAATGAGTCTGTGCCCATCTGTGTAGCCAGAGCAGGACTTGTCCTTGAATTTGTACAGAGCAGAGGTGGCCTTGGCCCCTGAGGGGGTCTCAAGGGAAGT
The DNA here is from genome assembly GCF_903995435.1 of Acomys russatus. NCBI lineage: Eukaryota > Metazoa > Chordata > Mammalia > Rodentia > Muridae > Acomys > Acomys russatus. Next base: position 11,637,247 of record NC_067160.1, read on the forward strand.
CTTGGCCAGAGAAATGAAGGACTGGGGCCAAGAAGTACATTTTGCCATTTCCTTGAACACCAGCGTTTGGTCGGAGTTAATCCTTATCCAGTGGTGTGGATATTCTGATGTGTCAGGAGGACATCGTCTGAGCTGTCATTTCTTTCCTTAATTCCTGTCCTTGAGATCTTTTTAAATGAAAACTATTATTGCTGGGGGATAAGCAGTACCGTTATTCAAGCAATAACACAACAGGTTACAGAATTCAACAAGTTTGTGGTCATGATGATAAGGACAATGACGACGATGTTGTGCCTTCTTCCTTCCTGCAGAGACAATCACGTGTTGTTGTTGTTGTTTTCATGAGAAAGGGGTTGCACCAAGTCTTTCTGTGGTGATGGAAGAACCCTGGATGTTGATCATGGTTCATCATTAGTTCATCATCTCTCCACACACGCAACAACACTGCATAGTGTTGGAGGTTGGCCCGATGCTAATTACTACTTCCTGTCTCAGCCCCATCCATACCTTGCCTAAGAGTCTAACCTGTTTGACTAGTAAAAGGCCATCACACCTGGGCAGGGCAAATCGGGTGGGCGTGGCTAAGGTTCCAGGGCTGGGGAGACAGAGAGACAGGAGGTGGAGGAGAAGCACAGGGCCAGCGTGCATGGAGATTCGGCTCAGATGATGATAATTAGCAAGTATTTGGGATTGTAGATGGGAGGTAGCTTGATAGAAAGTATTACAACCAAATGACATGGGATTGGGGCAGGTATTCCTGCCTCACTATGGGAAGTAGTTTAGGGGATTAATGTCTGCCCTGCCCCAGGTTAACTTAAGGCTATTTTAAAATATAACAGGTGTCTGTGTCTTGATTGATGGTGTCTTAATTGATTGATTGATTGATTTCTAATGAGTTAGAAAATACTGCTGTAATAATAATTATAGGTCTAATAATAAGCATTATTAGGCCATACTGGTAAATTAACCACAACAGCATAGAACGATACACACATAGAAATGAGGGCAAACAAAGCAGGCAGGACCCAGAGAAGTCCCACAAATTGTCCCCATGTTGGTTTGCTGCCTTGACAGTATACTATAGTCTTGTTAAATGTCACTATTGAGAGAAGCCAGGCGATGTACAAGACTTATTAATGCTATCCCACAGCTTCCTGTGAACTGAAACTTATTTTTAAAATAAACATTTAAAACAAACTCAGGGTTTTTTTCAATTTTTGAAACCTCCAAGGGACTTCATTAAAGACATTATTTAAATTTTTCCTCTATTATTGAAAAAAAATCCATTGGCTAAAATTCTCACCTCTTCCTACATATTACCACCATTAAAATGTACAGCATTTTAATTTTAATATTAAAATATATAGCTTTTTAAAAACCAGCCAATGTGGTTGTAAAATCTGAGACATATCCTGCTTCTGATTTGTTTTTATGTCACTCATTTAAAAATATTACACTTTGAAGTTTAGCTTATCCGTCCTGAGGTGTAAAATATTGATCATCAGCCAATAACTTTTAAAATTATAATAAAATCAGAGTGGCAGTTAGTTTATAAACATAAACTCCTACAGGAAGAAATTAGAGAAAACAGGCTTAAGACCTCTATATGTTCTTAAGAAAATATAAAACATGCCTCTTCCACAGACGATACATTTTCAGTGTGTGCTCTGAGCATTCGTAGAAAAGATGACAATGCTTTATTTCTTCATTAACTTTCCTGGGACACTCTGTTTTCTCTTTTTAAAAAATCTGGCTGACTCCAAATGAAGGAACTAATTTGTATTTGACCACTAGGTGGCACTGTTGGTGGCGTCGTGGGCGATTCGGAGGGGGAGGGGAAATTGAAAGCAATATCTTGAGTGACTTGATTTTTTTTAATTTATTTTATCTTATTTTATTTTTTATTTTGAGGACTTGCTTTAAGAAAAAAAAAAGAGAGGGATGGTACATCCTATTGGAGCTGTGTAACACCTAACAAAAAGGGCTGTAAAAGACAAATCTTTTTCAATACCTCACAGCCACCAGGCTTGAAAGCAGAGCTCTGATCTCCCTTCCCAGGCCCCGCGACCGCCGGGTGCTGAAGCTGTGAGATGTGAATATTATCGTAGAGCTCAGGCGAGGGCCGAGGAGCTAGAGAAGGGCGGGGGACCGGGCGGTAAACAAGATTCTCGAGTGTCCTTCAAGTCCACTCTAGTTCTGCAGGTGCCCCTAAAAAAGGGGGAACCCTTTCAAAGCCGGTGGCTAGCCCACAGAGGAAAAAGTGACTTTACTGATGCAGTTGCCAGATGTGTGCAGCCTCAGTGTCCGCTGGCACGGTGCCTGGTCCGGTCCAGTCCCATATTTCTTAAGGGAACCTGCCCCGGAAGCAGCCGCCACAGGCCAGTGATATTTCAAGGTCTCTGGCTGCCGTTGCTATTCTTCCACTTTCCTGAGGGGGCAGTAGAAGTAAGTTCTAGAAAGCCCTAAAGTTGGCATGGGAGATCAGTAGGAACAGAAAACCAGAGGTAGGAGTTGAAAACCCCTCATGAAGCCCTGGAGAACCCTTTTGTAAACAGAGGGATGTATTGAAACTCAAAACCCTAAACTTCCCACCTGAAAATACCCCCTCGCTAATTAGTGGCAAACACAGTTACATTAGGTGATCCTGTCTATCCGATGCTATACACTCTCTGTCCAGGGTTAGTGACTTAATCTTAACCACAGTCAAGGGGCAAGGCAGTGAGACACTTATAAGGAAAAATGAGGGAGACTTTAACAACTGACATTGATCACATGCCAAGTATTTAGCACTTCCTGTGTGTTAACTCACTGTGGTGGTGTGAATGTGAGTGCCCCCTCCCAAATGCCCCCCATAGGCTCATATGTTCTAATGCTTGACCCCCCCCCCGCCCCCCAGTTAGTGGACCTCTTAGGGAAGGATTGGGGGTGTGGTCTTGCAGGGGTGGGCGTGTCCTTGTTGGAGGAGTTGTCTCTGAGGGTGGGCTCTGAGGTTTCAAAAGCTGCTTTTGCATCAGGATGTAGCTCTCAGCGACTTCTCCAGCACCATACCCACCTCTATGTTCTCTCATCATCATCATCATCATCATCATCATCATCATCATCATCATCATCGGAAAATCCTCTGAAGCAGTAAGCACATCCCCAGTTAAATATTTCTTCTCTAATCACTGCCTTGGTCATGGTGTCTCTTCACAGCAGTAGAACAACTAAGATGCCAAGCACCTCCTCAAGTGAACCTACAGGCAGATGCTAATTATTATTATTGTCACCATAGAAGAGGAAAATGTCAGACAGAGAGGCTCAGGATCTTGTCAACTGTCACAAAGCCTGTCCCCAATTCCATTCACACCACTTCTGAGCTACAAGATCAGGGCCGAAATTCAGGTTTTGCCCAGGTCACCTGGCCTGCCCTTGTTGTATCTGCCACCTTGTATTTCTTGAACTGGCTGTCTGTCTGGTGCAGATGTTAATTACTCAGGTCTGGGACACAGTTTACAATGTACTTTGTCCACCTGCTGCACCATAAGCAGGCACTATACCAAAAGATAAAAGCATACTGAGATGAGGGGTGCCAGCCTTTGCTGACTCTGCCTTTTGAGGCAGACAGCTCCAGCCACAACTGCAGCCAAACCATGAGACATCTTTCTGGACGAGCATCTCATACTCTCATATTTGCACATAATCTCTCATCAGAATCAACTACCTATATGAGACTATCAAAGCATCACTGTGCTTTATATGGTATTGACTTCCACAAAGTGTACATGATGCTGTTTAGCAGAAAAATACATATTTTCCAGGAGGGTTTTTTCTTTTCTTTTTCTTTTTATGTCCCAGACACAAACATACAGTGAGATTTTGCCAAAGTGAGTTCAAGCCAATGGTATAACTATACTTAAAATAGATGGAGCTACAAAAAATGTCATTGGGGAACTGTCTTGGAAACAACCCAGCAGAAACATGCTCCCTAATAACGCTTGTTGTTGTACCAGGTCTAATGGAATGAATAGATTCTATCCAGCAACAGTATTGCAATTTGTCAGTAATGGATGTGAGGAAGCCAGTTTCCTTAGTTGGAATAAAGCCATAATTACTAGATAAATGAAAAAAAAATGAATGGGGGGTACTTCCAAGAGAGGGAGGGAAGGAGAGAGAGAGAGAGAGAGAGAGAGAGAGAGAGAGAGAGAGAGAGAGAGAGAGAGACTCCCAAGAGAGAGACTTCCAAAAATAAGCCCAGGGAAAGTATTATCCTGGAAAGCAGGAGTATCAGTGTACTCAAAGGTTTCATGGTGGGTCTTACATCTTTACTTTCTGGCTAGACACTCACTGTATTGGTTGGATGAGTGTAATACTTATCACTCCTGTTGGTTTTCCTGTGGGGCAGGGTCTTTACTGTCAATGACTTCCCTGATGTTCCCTCAGGGTAGAGGTGGGGGGATTCACAGGTCCGTGCAGGTAACAGGAATCGGCTCCCATGGTTACGCAGTCAATGTGTCTGTGGTGCAAAGAAAAATGAAAGACGTAACACAGGAGCAGCACTGAAGATGATAGCAGCTACGCCATGACCAGGCACCATACCAAAAGGTAAACGCTGCTGCAACTGCTTACTCAGGCAGCTGCTCCTGATGGAGGCGGCTTGAGGCTCTCCACGATGAGACTTTGGATGTATCAAGAGCATCTGTTAGTGAGCCTGCAGCCACTGGTGGATTTGGTATCTGCTTCAGAGAATATTGTGTTTATAAAGGAAAGGGAATGATGTCTATAGACTATGTAAAAATGGGTTGGTTTATTTTTCTTTCTGAAGATGAATTTTTATTTTTTTCTTTCTTCAATATTGCTGGCACTGTTTTCTTATTTTTTTTTTATTTTATTAATTTATTCAGATTACAACTCAATTGTTATCCCATCACTTGTATCCTCCCATTCCTCCCTCCCCCTCCCAGTTTTACCCTATTCCCCTCCCCTAGGTTTATGCCTGTGGGGAACCTCCTCCCCCACTATATGGTCACAGGCTATCAAGTCTCATCTTGGTAGCCTGCTTATTCTTTTTTTGAGTGCCACCAGGCCTCCCCACCAAGGGGAGGTGGTCAAATATGGGGCACTAGAGTCAAAGTCAGTCCCCGCTCTCCACATAACTGTGGAGAATGTCCTGTCCATTGGGTAGATCAGAGTAGGGGTTTGATGTTTACTATTGTATTGTCCTTGGTTAGTGCAATAACTTGAGCAGACCCCCCTGGGCCCCCATCCACCCATCATGATGTTGTTCTTGTAGGTTTCTAGGACCCTCTGGGTCCTTCTATTTCCCCATCTCCTATATTTCTTTTACCTAGAGTCTCAGTAGGATGTCTTCACATCTATCCCAATCTCCTGGTAAGTGAAGACTTTGGTGGGATGTGCCTAACAGTCATTCCTTGAAGGACTCACATTCATTTGAAATAAAAGATCTCAACAGAATAAAGAGAATGGTTATACTCGGACTCAAAGACCCCACTAAATAGAGGCAAAGCCTTCTGAGCTGTGGCATGACTCGCTACCTTGAAGAGACAGAGCTGGTCCAGAGCTGGCCAGTGCTTGAAAAGTAAAGCCACCAAGCCTGACAATTTGAGTTTGAGACTTGGGATCCAAACGATGGAAAGAAAAGACTGATTACTACAATTTGTCTTGGATGCCACAGGGATGCTGTAAATAATAATGCAATAAATTTAAAAACATATACTCAAAAAAAGAGCATCTGAGTTGTGGGTGATGGTGTTAAAACAGCAAACCCATCCCAAGCAGCTCCATCTTAGCCTGAGTCCCTGCAGGCTTCAGTCAGAATCCTCCCACAAATCTGCTTTCAGAAATAGTTTCCATGGCTGCACAGGTTTTGGTAAGGAGAGCTTCTGAACTTGTTCACTGGAGGGGTTGAGGCAGCCAGAGAATTCTCTAATATGAGCCCCATACCTGTTTTTATGAAAGCAGGAAGCAAGTTTTACAGTGGATTTGCCCTTACCCTCACCCCATCCCACTCTCTCCCAATAGACACAGTACTATAATCATGGTGGTTGGTCAGACATAGGACTTCCATTAATAATTTCCTTACCAAAGCCTTAAAGGGCTGTGAACCTGCCTTTGTCTTTTCAGTGCTCTAGTATTGAACAATATGTTTTAAACTTGACAAACATAATGTTTCATTAACTAAAATATTTTTCCTAACTATTGTGGACCTGCAGAAAAGATTGATTTCCTTTCTTCCTTTCTTTTCTTTTTCTTCCTGGTTTTGTTCTTTGCTTCCTCCATAGTCCTGAGACCATGGATTTTAGTGAAAATTGATAAAGTCCTGAACTAGATTGGTGATGATAGAGATGAGTAAATAAACACGGTGGACAGACATCAGGGTGGCAAAAGCAGCAGCAGCAGCTGGTAATGGTTCCAGTTGGGTAACGAGGGAGAGGAGAGGGAAATGTAGAGTCTGAGAGTCTTGCTTGCAAAAGGGATCAAATGATGTTCTTTCCAGAAAGAGGAGAGGAAGAGGAAGAGGGAGAGGGAGAGAGAGAGAGAGAGAGAGAGAGAGAGAGAGAGAGAGAGAGAGAGAGAGAGAGATGTGTGTGTGCGTGTGTGCGTGTGTGCGTGTGTATGTGTATGTGTTGGGAAAGTTGTGGGCTTCATTTTGGATGTCAACCCCCATGGAGAGATCTAAAGATTGCACTTGGGTATACAAGTCTGAAGTCTGAAAAGGGAGTCTGGACTAGAAATAACAATTTTCTAAATCATCTAAGTAGAGAGGGGAAATCACCAGGGAGCATTTATGGAGGAAAATGGTGAACAGAGAGAGCTGCAAAAGGCAGGTACTTCTGATCAGCAGAGGATGACCTGGCCGAGGAGAGTGAGAGAAGGAAGGAGCACGCGATGCAGACCGCAGGTCTCCTGGTTCCCACATGGTACCACAGAGACAAAAGCAAGCATTTCAAGCAGAAGATGGTTCACAGCATAACATGCATCTTAATAGGGGATGAAAATTAGCCTTTGGACTCCTTGAACCTAGCCATCAATGACACCGTGCTGAGAGAGAATACTGTGAATTGTTTTCTCCTCCCAATAAAAGAAGACAAATTAGAGCAAATAGGAGAGTAACTGTCATGTGATAGACAAAGCTCACACTCATAAGCAACCCCTCCTTAGCTTTGACAACTATTCTTCTCCAGTCACAAGTGCTCATTAGTAGACACCAAAAGCTCCTCTCAGTATATAAAGTCTCTTATATAAAGTCCCAGTTGGCATCAGCTGTCAGTGCTTCAGGGTTTTCTAAGAAAACCATCACCTTGATAGAAGAATTTGAGTTGCTTTCAAGCTGAGCACTCCTTCTCTCTGTCTGTCTGTCCATCTGTCCATCTGTCTGTCTGTTTTTTTCTCACTCTCTCTCTCTCCCTGTCTGTCTGTCTCTCTGTCTGTCTTTGTCTCTTTCTGTCTCTCTCTCTCTCTCTCTCTCTCTCTCTCTCTCTCTCTTTCTGTCTCTGTCTCTGTCTCTCCCTCTTCCCCCTACTTTGGTTCAGAAGGCAGTGGTGACCATGAAGGAAATCAAAGCTACTGGGATTTGATGTCTGGTGATGCTTCCTATCAGTCCCCACGCCCCCATGGGAGTGGCCAGTTGTCAGCAGTTGAGGTAACATGAAACCAGATGAAGTTGTACCTGCTCCATGGGCTGTGGTCAGAAGGAGGGGAAAAGGACAATGTGTACAAGGACAACCAGAGCATCCTTCCAGCCACTGCCAGCAACATGACCTGTTCAGTCTTGGGGTGGGCAAAGCAACGAACGGGTGAGATGGCTAAACTGAATAAAAGGCATGAGTCTACCGCAGAGGGCCATCTGAGGAAAAGGTTTTAAAGTGAGATCCTCTGGCACAGGCTAGAAAGGATGTTTGTAGTCAGAATGAATTGCTTGGAAATGGTTAGGGTTCAGAGGGACAGAAACAAGGGAAAAATGGAGGCATCGATTCTAGCTCTTTTCCTAAGGACCCCAGTTCTTAACCAGTAATCTTCTAATTGAAAAGGCTCCTCAAAACTGGGTGTTTCCCTAAGTTCACTGTCTGCTAATACTGACTAAATCTGATCAGAGATAGTGTAAAGGTATTTACAGTTAGCCCGGTTTAAGGTGATAGTCTTACATTTCACAGAAGAAATACTAATATATTTGGTTATAGAACATCTCTCATTGTGAATGTTCTGGACCAAGAACAGAAAACACTGAACCCTAACTCATGGAAAATACAAAATTCTGAGCTATATCTGGCCTCAAGGACCTAGGCAATGCATCCTGCCCTGCAGTGGGACAGAGGGGAAGATTGTCCCCTAGTGACTTAAGACTGATAATGCAAACAAATGAAGACATCATGCTCAGGCCAGAGGCCACAGTTAGGAAGGCCCTGGAAAGGTTAGAGTATGCCAGGGCCTAATGCATGCCCTATGCTGCTCTGTGTCATTGGGAGAGGAGTGTCTGAATTGTCCTGGCGGTCTCCATCAGCAAAATCACGCCTTCCAGAGCCTGCTGCAAGGCAGGCCGACTCACTCTCTCACTTTATTTCTTACATCCGCCCTCTGTAAGGGGAAAAGAAGCACCTGAGCAGATCGCAGGGTGAGCCACATAGCTGAGGTCACCCCAGGTCTCTACAGTGAGCACCACACAGCTGAGGTCATCTCAAGTCTCTACAGTGAGCACCACACAGCTGAGGTCACCCCAGGTCTCTACGGTGAGCTCCTTGACCTCAACACACTGAATCTGGGCTAATGAGAACAGTCCTAGCAAGTGTTTTCTACATACAGTCAGCTGAGTATGATTCTCAAACAATCACACATATGTAGCCCTAGCACTCTCGGTGTTCAGGCAGGGTGATTGCCACAAGTTTGAGGCTATCCTGGCCTACATAGCCAGTACCAGGTAAGCCAGGGCTACATAGCAAGATGTTGTCTCAAAACATTTAATCCCCTCCTTCTCCCATCCCGCCCCCCAAATCAAACTAACCTAGTGAAGTATGATTCTGTTTTTCTTTTCTTTTTTCTTTTTCTTTTTCTTTTCTTTTTTAGAATGAGAAGCAGAGGCCTAAAGAATGGAAACAACTTGTTCAAAGTTTTATATGTGTAAGAGGAGGTAGAACCAGATCTCTCTGGGACAAATAAATGTCACTCCTGCTGCTCTGTATCCTATGTCCCCTTCTTAATGTAGTTTTCTGGTGTCCATGACCAAATTCTCTATACACATACCCCTCCTCATGATTGCCCAGAGTTAAGCACCAGTGGCCTTCTTGAATCCCTGTGCTGGGTGAGGGTATAAAGATTCTAGTGATGGCCACACAGGAACCTGTTTATTATCCAGAGATAGCATCGCCTACCACTTTAAATGAGTCAGAGACCTCCAGATACCCCAGTGAGTCTCCCATTGCACAGGAAAAACAGGCTCAACATCAAAGAAGAAAGAAATCCAGGCAAAGGAGAGGAAAGGGTGCTTATCCTCGGCTGTTGATGGCTGGTCAAGTGACTCAAATGGCTTATTAATAAGAAGCAATTAATTGCACAGCTAGCCTGGTAGTTGTAAGGAATGAAATACCAAATCTGACACATGAAGGACATCGGCGATTGAATAACTGTTAAGAAGCCGTTTCTGGTGCTGCTTTGCATCAATAAAGATATAAAGAACAAAGAAATTGCATACAACCTGGATGCAACCTGCTGCTCAATCAGTAGATGCTTGAAACACAAAGTCTGGGAATGCAAAGAGGCATAGATCCTCGCCGAATCTCCAAAGAGCAGGCAGAATTTAGGGAGCACTGAGTGGGGAAGGAGCTCAAGAAACTGGTTCTTTCCAGCACTGGATAGCTTTGTCTCTCTCATTCCAAACACTCCACAAATTATAAGCAACCAAGTTCTCCCCCAAAATGGGAGAGTGAGCTCTGACTCCAGGCACTAGATAACTAGCGAGCAGTGAATCCTGGCCTCGAACAATGAAATACCGAGGCCTTCTGGCCTGATCAGCATGCTCTGATGAACGAGACTGAGAGCTGTCCACATTCTACAAGCAAGCCAAAAGAAAAAAATGGTCTGGATATTTTTGTAATGAGAATTCTTATCATAAAGCTAGAACTCAAAAAATTTCAGACAGTTAAGTGAAGGGATCCAGAGGCCACCTGGGGAATATGACGAGGCCAATGCAGTAGCTGTAATAGCCTGTGCTACTTGGCAGGAAATAGGGTGTGTAGCACAGGATTCATGTAGAAAAGATGGTCATGGTTTATAGCCACGAACTAAGAGCGTTCACAAACTAACTCTCTCTCTCTCTCTCTCTCTCTCTCTCTCTCTCTCTCTCTCTCTCTCTCTCTCTCACACACACACACACACACACACACACACACACACACACACAGAGGGGGAGGAGGGCAAAGAGGGCATTTGGTACAACTTAACTTATTGGCTCATCCCAGAATGTTTAAGATTACCCGTAGTGTCCCTACATCCAAAATGTCCTCAGTTCCTAAAAAATAAGGCCAAAAGAAGGGTCTTCATAAAAAAATGTGGGGATATTTTGAGATCTCCAACTCCATGGGAACACTAGCCATAAAAACAGACAGATTTAATGATCTCTACAGCCCGCAGTGCTGTTGCCTGGAAACATTTACCAAACACTCATCGGAGCTGTTTTACCCATCCTCCTGATTTCTCAGCCTTTTATACTTGTCCGTTGGATCAAAGAGAGGTCACATGTCAAAATCTGTATCTGTACAGACGTTGCTTCTTTCTCTGGATGCTTTTCTGAGAAGCACCAAAGGATTTAAAGGAGCTTGAGTCATCTTGTGGTTGCCAGAGCATTCCTTCCAGGTTAAATGCATTTGCTGGTCAGTGTACTGTTGCTGTATCTACACTGCAGTGGAAAAAGTAGAATCAAAGAATTGGGCAGAGGCCAACATCTGTAACAGTAACCCCCTTGCTTCTGGCTAAGATATTACATTGGGAAGAACAGTCTCCCTTGTTAGACCTAAGGCTTCCATACGAAGGCAACTTTGTAATGAGACTTCTTCTTTAGATGTAAGGCTACGTTTTAAATTAGCTGAAACCCGTGGGCCTTCCATATAAAACTGGCTGGCACAATCTTAATATGGCAAGGCACCATGCTAGATTTGAAATGCATATAAGTGGTCAGGTTTGAGCCTTGTTTTGAAAAGTTGGTAGCTATTTGTACACTGGTGATCTTCTTTGTCCTGGGAAGACTGCTTATTCTCTTAAAATAGAGCTGTATCCAAATGACCTCAGGAAAGGACCTAGTGGCTACCCTGAGACAGTATGGGACATTAATAACATGGTGGCACCATGACACCTTCGGAAAGCCAGATAGTTCTTCCATCCTGAACTCCCAAAGGACAGACATATTTTCTTTTCAGGGACATCCTTATTAAAGTGACTCATCAGAATACATCTTCCTCTGCTTGGCTAGCAAAAACTCAGACAGCCACTTTCTTCTTAATACACACTCCCCATTTTCTTTTCCACTGAGTCATGGGCCAAAAGATGGGCACCACAGAAGCATGCTTTTGCTTTATGCTTCATCTGAATTTCAGGCTAGAGCCCTGGGTAAAGGCTTGTGAATTTAAAAAAAAAAATGGTCTGTTTTAAGTTCCACCCCTAAAACTTAATCCATGATTAGACAGGTGGCAAGATCTGAGACCATTCCAAGAATCCTATTAAATGGTAAGATCTTAGAAATATATCATGTCTCTTGGAGAAACGAATGACAGGATTACCCACTAGTATTTGCCTATATGAAAATAATTGACTCTAAAGAGTGAAGACTTCAATGACTATGAACACACACACACACACACACACACACACACACACACACACACACACACACAGTGACTCTTACTCTTTTTCTTTGAGAGGCATCACCATTAATGAATATACATCAAGTGCCAACGAAGTGCTAAGTGAATTTTAAAGTACAAAAGAAGCATGTCATCATGAGCTAACACATTAACATAGGAACATATTTTACTGTATACATGCTGTGATATTTTTATGCATTGAGCCCATGTTATAAATCAAGCAAATAAATACACTTGGCAACAGTTTGTGTGCATCTGTGGATTATTCAGGCAATTTCAAGTAAGAATGGGTATTTTCCCCCTCTTTATATTTTATCAAGCCTGTTAATTTTATGGCGTGAAACACTTGTTCTTGCCCAGGACTTAAAGGTCAGCCCTTCCCTGATGAGTACAGAATAAGTGAATTGATAAATAGAATTAGGGAATTGAAGAACAGGATAAGTTCTTTGCCTTCTGTGCCATGCCAGGCTACACTGTAACGAGTAAGCGACATAAATCATTGCCATGTATATGTTGGGTTGGAGTTACCACTGCAGTGTGTGCAATGGAGGCTCTTTCTACTGAGTCACATCTCCATTCTTGAAAGCATGAATTGAAGTACATTTTTTTTAATTGGAAAACTACAAGTGAGACACCAGGAAAAGGAAAACTGGAGAGACTGCTAGTCTTGAAGTATAATCTTATCAACGTGTTGCATGCACAGGGTCTCTGGTGTTCTGGCCTTCCCAGTGGTGAGAAGTAAATCAACACTCAACAGGTGCATCCTACCTGAGGCCCATGAGTCATGGTATACCGGAGTAGCTATGAATGCAGCTTAGCACAAGTGGGTAACAACATCATGTACCAATGTCAAGAAGTGGGAAACTTGATAAAAGTATCAAAGGGAGGGTTGAAAGTCCAGCTGCCGGGGATGTCCTTGACCTTTATATTTTCCAATGTGATAATAAAAACTCCATCTTGCCCAAGACACCAGGTACATCATTATTTTTATCACCCCGTCAAGAAAAAGTGAGAGCAGGCACATTAAACCAGAATGTGGCAAGAGATACCTCTTCTTTTTAAGGCCCCGGGCCTTCCATTGTGACTGTCACACATGGTTGAATAGATTGAATGATTTATTCCAACAAAGAGAGATGAGAGATGGTGACATTCTGAACTCTTCCTTGATGTTACCGCTGAGAAACTAAAGGTCAGAGAGCAGCATGCTTAGTTCAAGGACACACAGTATAAGAACCTGAAACAAGACGTCAATACCTCTAGGGGTGGTGGTGGTAACCATGGGGCAGTGGTGTTTATGTGCCTGAGAAGGTTTCTGGATGGTAGCGGTTCTGCCAATCACTTGGAAGAGTGACGTCATGGAAGAAGACACTGTGACAGTGGTTGAGGGGATCAGAGGAAAATTCCTTACTATGAGGCTCTGTCAGAGACAGCTCAAGCAAATGAGCCAGTGAGTTGGAGAAACAGGAAATAGGAGGCTGTCTGTAATAAGAAGGGACTTTCCAGAGCGTGTTGGCAGAAGGTTTGCTGACCGAGACACACGCCTACCAAAATTGTCAATGGCGTTTGTTGATGCCATTAACCCAGGGCTCCCAAGTTGGGGTTAGGGCAGAAGCCAGAAGCATATGACAGTCCTGGGAGAGATGAAAGCTCATGCACAACGTATCAGCAGGCTTAACTCCACACAGCTCATATGACTGGAAACTGCCAGGCCCAGGCCCAAGCCCACCTCCTTCTCTATCAAGTGAGCCACACTCTGTGACCTTCCTGTCCTCATCAGGATTGAGTGACTGCTGAGAAGCCTTCTGAGGGTGGCGGGGATGTGGCACAGAGGCATAATTAAATTCAGTTTAGGTTAATCTAAAATTACCCATCCTGTCCTCCTCTTCTGCCTTTTACTGACAAATGAATGTAAACCTGAAATTCATTTTGCTTCCAGAATGCCTGGGATGCTAAAATTATTCATATTTTAATCAGCTTTTAACAAGAATAGGTAAGAAAGAAAATTAGGACAATTAAGAAATAATGAAGCCATTATAAAAACAGTAATGATTTAAAGGCAGGTAAGGGAATGCTGTTATTGGAAACGTTGAAGACTTGCAAATGAGCAGTCAGATGATGGGCACGCCATGGGAGTCAGGGATTTCACTAATGCAAAAAGTGAGCCATTTATAATCATTTCCTCCCCAAACTGAGGATAATGCAAATGTCCTGATTATTACAGGAAATACATATTCTCTTGAAAATTGACCATCCTGAACAATGGTGTATATTACATCCTCAGAAGATGTTATCAGCACTTTGCACACATTCATTGTCTTCTCAAAGACAGCAGCTTTCTGGTGTTTTCCTTATAACTCAGAAGACCTTTGAAAGCCTCTAGATTCAGATTTGCCCCCATAAAAACAACAAATGCCATGTTATTGACTGTATTAGCTACTTTTCTATTCCTGTGATAAACTGCCATGACCAAGGCAACTGGTAAGGAAAGAGTTTATTGGGGGCTTACAGTTTCAGAGGGATAACGCCCATCAACATCACACCAAGAAACATGGTGGCAGGCAGGTAGGCAGGCATAGTGCTGGAGCAGCTGCTGAGAACTTACATTTTAATGCACAAACAGGAAGTAGAGACAGCATGCTGGGGATGGCTTTTGCAACTTTAAGCCACCCCAATGATGCACTTCTTCAACAATGTCACCCCTCCTAATCTTCCCAGACAGCCACCAAGTGGAGACCAAGCGTTTGAATGTCTCAGGCTATGGAAGACATCTCATTTAAACCACTGTGCTCAAGCTAAATTATGGTATGAAGGTAGCAGCAGTCCTGCCACCCTTACATTTCTGGTAATTGCTCATCTGGTCCAGTGGGAGTAAACCCTTTCTTTGCTCCAAAAGTTCTCTTGAGAACACCTCTTCTGAGAAATGAGCCCAAGATCTAGACTTTTCCATCATGTGGGTGTCCAGCTTCTAGACTCTCAAAGATCTCACTCGCGCCCCAAGGGCAGCAATGGCTTGAGCTTGGAAGATTGCACGGAAGTGTTTACGACTGGGTCTGACAATGACCACCAGAGACTCCAGCCAGCCTAGATCTCAGGGACGCAGGATGATCATGATGTTTGGCCATGTGCTCGGAAGAGAGAGAGGTGCACTCTTTGATAATTCATAGGTGGGAAATTATTTGTTGCATGGACCTGGTGAACAAGAACAGAGCCCTTGACACGGAGAGCAAGGAATAGCATCATCCAGAAACAAAGACGGTGTTTTTTGTTTCTTGTACTGATAAATCTAGGATGTGATGTGGAAAGACAGACAGGAAGAGAGTGGCTTCTCTGTGTGCTATCATCTATAGCACATATTTGATAGTATATGACCCTGAAAGGGTGAATTCTTGGAAACTTCCAACGGTAGCTACAGGACCTTGCTGCTGATGACTGGCTGACTAGGCCTGGGATGTATCTTAGATGAAGAGTAGGGAGATGATTAGGGCAAGGAGTTGGGGAGGGGACCTACAGGTTACCTCCCATTCTCTCCAGCCCCACCTCTTTCTGTATTATTTGTAATTGTTGGTACATGTGTGGTCATATGCAGATGAGCCCATGTGCCTCTGGAGACCGAAGGCCTTAGATTCTCCTGGAGCTGGAGTTCAAAGCAGTTGTGAGTCTCCCTATGTGGGTGCTGGGAACTGAACCTGGGTCCTCTGTAAGAACAGGATGAACTCCTAACCACTGAGAGACATCACGTCAGCTCTCTGCTGCCACGTCTCTCTTTCCCACTGTTTGTCAGGCCTTTGCCAGTCTCTCTGTGCACGCTCATGTTTCTGTTAATATGTCTCAATCTGTCCTTACAAGTAGGGAGGGGGCTATGAGAACCCAGAAACATGCAGACATAAAACAAATGGAACTAGAGAAAGCCAACACCGCAAGCCTCGGGAAACAACAATGATGAAGGAAGGCGGCTGCCAGCTGCATCTCGTGGTGATGCAGATGATCTGATTCTCCTGTTATCAAAAGCTGCAGGTAAAGGCAGCATAGCAGAGGCTTAAAAAAAAAAAGACTCAAAAGTGTGCAGCATGACTAGAATTTTGCTATTTTGCTATCTGATTTATGCCTTTTCAAAGTCCAGGCATGTGTCATATGCTGATAACAGTCTCTAGCCATCAAAACTTTTTAAAAATCTGCTATCTGGATTCTAAAGAATGGTTGAAAATAGCAAATAGCAAATGGAGCTGGCTTATTTATGAAATGTCTGAAACTATGCTAGCCACTAGTAAAACAGTGATGATGATGGACACAAGGTGAAAATCAAAATTCAGACTGGGTAAAAATATTATGCAACGCATTAGCTTTGATGTTGTAGATGGTCAGTGGGGGCAGAATATAGTTCCTACATTAGAATAAACTTATTTTCATGGCTAAGAAAATGAAGGAGTGATGGACTGGCCTGTGGCTGCCCACTAGCCTGAAGCCCCGTCTTCCTAGTGTTGCCGTGGTTAAGAACTGGAATCCCTCACTGACAGCCAACGGAGACACTGCCAACCAAGAATCCAGTCATGAAACAGCCAACCAGGAGATTCTCAGGGATGTGAGGGTCTCTTCATAATGGATACATGATACACATTTTAAAGAGTTTTAAAGTTTAAATAATTGAACACACACACACACACACACACAAACTATTTATTAGTATGACCAAATCATTTTACATTTTATACAATTTAGATAAAACATCTTCTTCCAGAAATGACCAGACATTAATCAAACGGACCTCCATACTTGAGAAGATAAATGCCAACCCAAGAAAAGGAGGCCTTGCGTGTGTTCGCCTTTCTTTTTAAAGCATAGGTGTTAGAAGTGAACGGGAGTTTTGACTATTTATCATGTAGAGAGACCAGTTGTCAGGCAGAAATTTTTTCTGTCAAGCCACACCTGGCTGTACATATTTGTCTCTTGATTCACAGGCCCTGAATATTGTATTACGGCATCGCTGGGCTTACGCCAAAGGTGGTGTGCTTAAACCCCTTCCTTGCGGTCTTAAATTAGCTGTAATACAGAAAAAAAATAAATAAATAAAAAGCTGCCTTGCAGACTCAAACCTACAGATACTTTTGGGTTATTTATTTAGTGTTTTAAACATATCATCTAATGGGATTTTGGCAGCATATTGACCTTCCTAATGAGGTCTGACCAAAGCCAATATTAAAATTAATGTGCCCTCCCTGGGTAGCCAGCGACAGAGTGCAAAGGGAGCTGGCTCAAAGGGGACTTGTATGTCAGGGGGAAACTAGACTGCCACTAAAAGTTGGGCATAGACAATCTGTATGTAGATGGTCAAGATCCAACTCCGTCCCCGCCGAGATTCCAGGGACAATCTTCCCAAATCAGGCACAGTACTCACAAACAGGATGTACGAACAAGAAAGGTGGGCTTCAGAAGTTATACTCTCTGGAAACATAAGAAGAGACTACAAAATGTCCTGAAGGTGGCTTTTAGTGGAATGTTCATCTCTACAGCCATTGTCCAGAGCAACCACTGCCGGGTAAAAACAAAACTGAGAGCTGACCCCTCCCTCAGCACCTGCACATTCCGTGTAGAGTCGAGGTCTCTCAGGCCTCATGGGCACATTTCTGAAGTTACGCAAACTTGTTAACTGGCCTTCTACATGCCATTCCCAAGCATCACAGAGCCACGCCCAACCAAGCAAGAATCACAGAGCCACACCCAACCAAGCATCACAGAGTCACACCCAACCAAGCATCACAGAGCCACACCCAACCAAGCATCACAGAGCCACACCCAACCAAGCATCACAGAGCCACACCCAACCAAGCATCACAGAGCCACACCCAACCAAGCATCACAGAGCCACGCCCAACCAAGCATCACAGAGCCATGCCCAACCTGTCCTACTGCCCACCAGACCCCCAAGGAGGGCACAGTTACTCGGGACCAATGGTAACATTGTGAAAGCTGTCATTTCTACCCCTCCATGTCCCTGTTTTTTACCCTTCATGTCCCTCCTCCTTGAGAATCTCCCGACTGAGATAAGGGAAGCTGGAGGCATAGCTGCTCCTCTGTATTCCTCTAAGGTCAGTTTTGGAGGGATTCTGTGAGACTAAACTAGAGTCTGTTCCCACGCCATCGCCTGCTCACGTCCCCACTGTGTGATTTGGGATTAAATTGTCCCCTTGTCTTCAAGAGTTCCTTGCCCCCCCCCAAAAAAAGGGGTGGGTGGGGTGGGCAATGAAAGACATGCAATTATGTTCCTAAGGCTCTTTAAGATGAGCCACCTTGGGGACTGGAGAGATGGCTCAGAGGTTAAGAGCACCGAGTGCTCTTCCAGAGGTCCTGAGTTCAAGTCCCAGCAACCATATGGTGGCTCCCAACCATCTATAGTGAGATCTGATGCCCTCTTCTGGCCTGCAGGGGAACACACAGGCAGAGCACGATATACATAATAAATAAATAAATAAATAAATAAATAAATAAATAAATAAATAAATCTTAAAAAAAAAAAAAGATGAGGCACCTTCTAGTGACGGGAAGTGGGGTGGATGGAGTTGACATAAGGGTCTCCTTATCTTTCTAAGTCTGGAGTTTGTTATTTTTCTAATGCCAGTCAGTCCTAAGTGCATCAGAGCTGGGCAGATCCCTGAGGAGTCTCAAACCAAGTCTTGGTTGGGGGTGGGGGTGGCAAAAGCCTCCACAGCATCCCTGGAGTCGCCACACATACCTTGACACTTCCCACATGCAAATATATCCAAAGAGGATAATTCCCATCCTATATCCTCCTTAATGAACCCTGCTGTTATCTATTCTTGGAGCAAATAAACAGCCGGGTGTTTTGTTCTTGAATTCCCAGTCTGAGTGGCCAAGGCAAGGTGGGTGGGAAAGCAAAGAACAAAGGTAAATGCTGACTTCCTCCCAGGCTTACCTAACGTCCATTTCGTACTTAAAGTACGAAAATAGTTCTTCAAATATGCTTGCCATTGGCGTCTCTGCCCTTGAATGTCTTCCCCCCAGCTCCCGTCTGAGTCAGTATAATGAGTCTGCATTTTATAAGAGCTGAGCCTGGTCCAAATGGAACCATGTAACTGTTAGAAAGATTAATGGACTGTATCATCCAGCAGTTGACTATAAACTTCTAATTGTGTGGCTCTCAGTGTGGTGTCTAGAGCTGAGTCAGGGCCTGCTTCCTTAGTCACTAATATCCACAGATATTGTTCATTATTTTTCTAATGCCAGCCCTAGGTACATCAGAGCCGGGCAGATCCCCGAGGAAAACAACAACTTTCGTTGTAGGTATTTGAGTGTAATTATTATCGCCGCTGCCAATTAATTCATCAATCAGTGTTTACTGAGCTGCCACTGAGAACAAGGAATGGTACTGTGTCCTGCTAAGGGAGGAAGGATAGACAAGCCTGGGAAGACAGAAGGACTACCCCAAAGGAGATGGGAACTGGGCACCAGCCATAAAGAGGAGCCAAGAAATCTAACAGATGTGACCTGTGACATCCAGCAACTCACTCCTCCGTACCCCAAAACTAGGAATCAGAACGCCAGTCAGGCCCACCTAACTATAGGACAGGCCGACAGAGTGCACACACAAAATGCATGTGATAAGCATACATCTTGGAAAACATTAAACATCAAGCTCAACTAGTAAGATTATTTATTATAATCTAGATTAGAAGACAAAGATTGCATGGAGGTAAGAGAAAATAAGGTTACTTGGGAGCCTTGAACCCATTTTCTTACAAGTGACCCTTTCCCCATGCTTTAAGAATATTTCTAGTGTGGTTCCCCCCCCCCCCCTTTTTAAGAAATCCTTACTCTTTCCCTGCTTTGAAGTCACCTGCAGAGGCATCTATAAGGTGAACTTGCTTTGCTTTTGACAGAAGCACATTTTATTAAAAGAGTCATCAAACGCAGCTGCCGGTCAGCATCGTGGGCAGGTGAGTTCATTCTCTATGCCTCCCCAGCTCCTTCTTCTCCTGCCTCCCTCCTGCTGGCTCTGGACAGAAAGCCTTTGACTGCTGGCCATATGATGCCCCTCCATAGGGGTGGGAACCGAGGCATCCGGCTGAGACCCAGCGGCCTCCCTGTATCTTTCATGCTCGAACTTTAATTGTGTTGCTTGCTCTTAATCGCTTTGCACAATGTTCTTTTCTCCTTCCTCGCAGCTGCATTAAATGAACATGTCCCCTTATGCTCCAAACAGCCCCTCACTGGAAACGAAGGTGAGAGGAGTATTAGTTATCTTCATTGCTGTGGTATGTTGTGAATCTCTGGAAGGCACAATACTTGTTGGCAAACGAGACTGTAAGTCTCCAAAGTTAATCAAGTTGCTGAGGTTTTCAGGATCCGGATGTTGGCAGAATCTCCCCCGTATGCCTGTGCCAATTTAGAGGCTATCATACCTAGGGAACAGTAAATATAGAATGCGTGACTGCAGCATTAACCAAGACTGCTGTCCTGTCTAACCAGCATGGCCCTTCTGTACTCAAAACTTCCCTTTTGACAAGACGGAGACCGATAATGTACATGCCCTCCTCCGTCCTTCAGAGAGAGTCACCTTGTCACTCTCCAAGCCAGTCACTTGCCTATCATCTCACTGATAGCAACCTGATGTTTACTCTGGAGATGAGAGATCAGGAGCAGACTCGTGGAGATTCGGATCTGCTCTTGGATGATGGGAAACAGGCAGAGGCCTGCTGCGCTGTAGAGTTTCGGGATGACTGATGCCATAAACTGTCTCCAGTTGTTACGATGAGGCCTGTAAAAGGACGATCCCAAAGAAGCCTCAAACTAATGAGTTGGCATGAGGTCCAGCATCAGATTTTACTAGCAATGCCATAAAGTTCTTGACTACAGGAAAGGCCATGTTCAGGCCAAGAGTCCTTTTCATATCACCAAAGGAATAATGGCCATGAGGGCTTGAGGATTGATCACCGAGTGTTTTCTGTTGCTTCTCCTCCAAGGACAAGCTTAGGGTATGACTGTCAGATCTTGCCAGAATGCAACGGCGGAAGAAACTTTGGGTAGGGAAATTAAAACAGGAGAAAATAATAGAATTAAGCTCTCTAACACCGATGGAGTTGTGCTGCTTGCAAGTGTAACTCCCTCTAGAATATAGGTCATGTGGACACTGGTAGGTGAACAAGCAAGCATTCCAGCTGCCACGAGAACAGGCAGGAAATGGCCAACACCCAGGAGATCCAGAGAAAGGGGTTTACGGAAGCTGAAGCCGCTAGTGTTTTTTGGCTTCTCATCTCCCTCACCCTTAGGAGTATAAATTGTGGTGGATATGAACAAACAAAAAGTCCGGTAAGCCTATTTATGAGGAGAAGCAATAAAACCCACGCAGATAATGAAAGACAGAGACAGGGAAGTGAGCTTTCCAAGCAGAGTCTAACGCACTCTTCGTAGGTGCAGTGCACAAGACTAACGATGCCACCCTCATGCTTCTCGGTAGCATTTCAGGCCCTTGCTTCACAGCTGCCTTTCCTCTCGTTGGGGTGTAAATAATTGATAACTTGAAGGGACCCAAGAAATCCACTGCAACTGAACGCAGATACTCTTTATGACATCAGTTACAAAGCTAGTGATTTGATGAGAAAAGGAAAGTATTTCAAACCACACTCTAATGATCTCCTCTAAGAACCCCTAGTGTTCCAAATGAAACATGGGTCTCTAGGCCTTGAGGTTTTCCCTTGTCTCTCCATTTTTCCTCCTTGGAGGGAGTGTAAGTTACAGACGAACAGAAGGGATGGCTAATTATGTTCATGCTTGTGTTTTGCAGCCATGGACTACAGACCTTCTTAATTTAATGGAGAAAGAAAGGCCCGAGAGAGCTGAGGCTTTGCAGGGAGGCCCCTTGGGTGTGCCACATGTCGTATGACAGAAGGTGTTGTGGAGTTATGTTTGGCCACAATCGTAGTTGAGCTTGTCATGTATGACATTATAATACCAACAGCCAGGCATGTGACAAAGCTATGGTGAGCCAGCCCCATTAAGGCTGTTGAAAGGAGTCAGAGTTCAAGCATTTGTGCATGAGGCACTTTGTATGGTGATGACTTCTGGATTTATAGTTGTTGGGTCAGGATTAGCAATGTTGATTTGGTCTGAAAACAAGTCTGTTCATGACGTTTGTGTCTTTGAACATGAAGTCAAATCATTTTTCTTTTTCTTTCTTTTCTTTTTCTTTTTCTTTTTTCTTTTTTATGCTTAACATTCTTACAAGGTTGGCTGTGCTCCATAAAGAAGGTCCCAAAGTAGGCCTTGGAAGGTTGTGCAAAACTCCATAGGATGCAGCATTGTGAGGTTGTCCTGAGCACTCGCTGTGTGAGAGCCCAAAAGGAAACAGACTCTGATGTACTCTTGGGGTGAAGAGAAAGAAGCTAAATATGTCTCAGAGTGGAAAGGGGGTGCTGAAGAAGATTATTCAGCATCGTTTCAGGAATAATAGAAAACTACTATTCTGAGGCTTTGAACCCAACACAGATCAAAGAACACCCTGAAATGCCATTACAAGATAGAGAAAATGGCTCCCTAGGTTACCATATAAAATAGGCTTGTTTGCATTTCTCCACTGCCAGCATTGTGGCTATCACATTACATTTCTTTCTTGGTAGAGAGGCCTGAACCACTGAGGGATGAGCTTGGCCAGTTAGTTTAACTGCTCCAAAGAGCTGCCAACCTACTGTCAAGTTGAAAAAGATACTGTTCGACCAGAGTAGGGACACCTCCTCACTAAATCCTTGTTTTGACCAGCTTCCAAGAGCTGTTGACTGACTCTGCAACAGAGCAGAAAGGAGGAGGGAAAACAGTTCAGCGAAAAGATGTGTTCTAGTTTGGGAATACGACTGTCAATAGAGCAGATGTCTAGCAGGCACCACGTCCTGGATTTGATTCTCAGCACCACATAAACCAAGCCTGGTGTATATGCCTGTAATCCTAGAATTCAGGGCAAGGAAGAAGGAGTATTAGAAATTCAAGGTCTGTCTGCATTCCCTTCCTTTGTGTTCCCACAGGGCCTCTCTGCCAAGGGGGAGTGATCAAATCCCGGGCACCAGAGATCTTGTCAGAGGCAGATGGTAAGGGAGGAGGACCCCACCTGTCAGAGGTCTAGGGGAGGGGAATAGATTGGAGACGGGGTGAGAACAGGAAGATAAAAATGTAGAAGAATGGATGTAATGTAAATAAATTATAATAAAAAAAGAAAAAAATTTAAAAGGCCAACTTGATTTTAAATATGAAAAAGAAAGAAAGAAAGAAAGAAGAAAGAAAGAAATTCAAGGTCTTCCTCAGTATAACGAGTTCAAGGCCAGCCTAGGATACAAGAAACTGTCTTTAATAAATAAAGTAGTTGTGGTGGTTTCAATAAGAATGGTCCCCACAGACTCACAGACTTGATGCTTAGTCACCAGAAAGTGGCACTATTTGAAGTTGTGTGTTATTGTAGTAGGTGAGGAATTTGTTGGAGGAAGTGTGTCATGAGGGGGTGGGGGCTTTGAGGCTTCAAATACTCAAGCCAGGTCTAGTCTCCCCCTCTTCCTGCTGCCTACTGCTGCAGATGTAGAACTCTCATGCTTCCCGGCACGAGGCTAATGAACTGTAAGCCAGCCCCAGTTAAATATTTCCCTTTATAAGAGTTGCTGTGGTCATGGTGTCTCTTCACCACAATAAAAGCCCTAAGAGAGTAATTCTTTCCTACAGACATTTTCAGATACAAATATACCTTTGTTTCCCCCAATTCCTTTCTGTGCCATTCTCCTATAACTCTCTAATATCCCACATCATCTGGCAACATCGAATGTGCTATCGGATATACAGCCATGAAAATATCAACAGTGGACCTTTCATTTCCGAAGACATAAAGGGAAGGACTATCAATCCTTAATAAGTTTTACAAACCAACTTAGTCTATTTAAGCAAAATTAGTCTCACTCAGGACGGGAGTTATTAAGACAGTCTTGAAACACCTCTCATTCATTTGCCTATCCCAAATTAAACATTCACAAGTTAGAGATGGATTTGAGAGATTATTGAGTCTTCGCTGTTTGAGCCTGTAAGTATACTTCATGATGAAAACGTCTCAGCAACTAGATATTTTATCACATCTGTGTTAATTTGGGACTGCTGATTTGTCATTAATAAAGCATTTGGCTAGAAAATGATGTCCATATTTGATGGTCTGGTAGCTTCTTTCTCCCATTTTATGCCACTGTAACTGCCCAGTCTTATCATTGCCCATTATAAATGTGTAAAGTTTTATGGACTAAGCAATGTCAAATGAGGCAGTGTCGGGCAGACCTGGAGACAAGTCAGAGCATGTGTGGTCCATGACAGCCCAGCCTGTCGCTTACTGGGTACTGATTCCGTTTACAGGCTGATTTAGCATCCTGAATTATGATGCAGTGTTTAAACTGCATCAGAGGTTGCCCTAAGTCACAGGCATTCTGACTCTGATGGTCTCTGCGTCTCTAGAGTGGATATTTTTATTAGAATTGCTCATAAAAGACTGCATGGCAGTTAACTCTGCAGTGAAGAGGCTATGGGGTGCTTTATAAGTGTCTGGAGTGCTGGGGAGCAGTGTAACACAGATATTCACAAAATTGCTGTCCTGAAGGGAACTGTTGTGGTCACTCAGTCCAGGCTGCTGCCTCCCCATGGTCTTGGGTTTCAACCTTTCCCCCATATCTTGGGTCCAGGTTTTCTCCATAAAGAAGCTGGCTATCAGAAAGCTAACACCATGGCAGCTTTCCCCAGTACCTCCCCAGGTCCCCTGCAGTTGACACTCAGCAATCCATTTCTCCCTCCTGGATGGGCATTGAGATCCCACAAGGTCAACCACAGGAGGAAACAGAGTATAATGTATTGGTCAAACCATTCAAAAATTAGAGGTTCATGCATTTTTAATTAAGCATAATGCATTACACTCTGGGTATTATATATTTAGCCTCTAGTTGTAGTTGCACCAGGGACATTCTCGTGAGTGGAATATGCTTGATTGCTAGGCTGCAACTGGTTTTTTTTTTCTGTGTATGAGACAAGATAGAGTGGGTTCTAGAGTCTCTTGGTCCCCAAAGGGATATGAGTTTTCTGAGTCACAAAACATGTGCTGTTTTCTAATGCATGTTATGTCCAAATACAGGGTAGGAAGAAGAAAATAGAGAAAAAGGAAGGTTGCTTGAGAGAGAGAGAGAGAGAGAGAGAGAGAGAGAGAGAGAGAGAGAGAGAGAGAGAGAGAGAATGACAGTGTGAGAGAAGAACATATTTTTCAACAATCTCTCCTTATTTATTTATTTATTTACTTATTTATTTCAGATTAAGTCTCACTCATAGCTTAAGCTGGCCTGGAGTTCTCCAAAGAGTTCTGGATAGCCTCAGGTGCAAGGGGGAATCATCTTGCCTCTGTACCCCAAGTGCTGAGATTACAAGTGTTAGCCACCATAGCTTGTTTGATGATTTTAAGTCCCTGTGAGACCCATGCCCAACATTTTTGAGTCTGCTGTGAGATCACCCTACTTCTCTTTACCCATAACTGAGAAATGGGAGAGAAAAGAGAAGAGACAGATAAACGCCCATTGGAATATAGCCTGCTTTGTCTTCTCTGAAGCCATAGCCAGGCCCAAGTCACTGGGCTTACCTTCCATGGACGGGTCTGGATTCTGAGCACAGGAGCATCATGGAGGGACAGAGGATAAAGGGAATGTGATCCCATCCATACTAGATGATTCTCTGCTTCCTTTCTTTCTGAGGTCTCCCAGCAAAACTATTCATTCTTCTTGTGTGCAGGTGGGAGAATAAGAGCTCTAAGCCAAGACCAAAATGACGCCGTGGGCGAAATTTTCTGCTTTGCTTTACAAAAACTTACAGATTTCAGAAATGAAATAATTGTCGGGACTCCTCACTGATATCACTTATTAAGTGCAGTAATGGACCAAATCACTAACACAATAAAAGAACCTCTTTTCTTTTCATCAAAATGACTGGTCCACTGTATCACATGTTTGGTGCAACCATAGCAACACAATCCTCAGCAGTTCAGCCAGGTAGTGGTTCTCAGTGTGTGGCCCTGGGCTTGCAGCATCCCCTGGGAACCTGTGAGAAACGTATGTGCCCAAGTCTCAGCCTAGACCTACTGTGTCAGAATCCCTGGGAGAAACCAGCTCTTTGTTTTAACAGGATTCCCTGACGAGAATCACTGAGTGAGGGGGTGCTTCCATTTTATCGCTATTTAAGCCATATTCTCAGCACTGCACAACTGGATGTGGGTCTGGATTTTCATGAATCCTAAGTCCATTCTCACAGCTATCTTAGCCTTGCTTTTATGAGAGATAGCAGTTTCTTTGGGAACCTAAGGTCAAGAATTTACATAAGTAGGAAATATTCTAGGGCAAAAGAATTTAGATTTTAAGACGAATGAGAACATACAGCTTAATACAACTGCTTGGCCATATTTCTATCTATAAAATACTTGAACAAATGATATCATAACCCCAAAATGTTAAATTAAGACGCTAAATGAGTGACGGCAAAGAAGCTCCCTTGCTTGTGTGAGGCGATCCACTCAGCTGTGGGCCACAACAATCCCCCACCAAAGCGATCTCGCGGGAGACACTGAGAACTCAAATTCTGTGAATGGAACACTACAACTTCAAAACATTTAGCTATTGCATCGTAACTTAATTTTAAAAGAAACCTATGCAGATCAAAACCAAAATGGAACAAAACTCCTGCCTCTGACTTCTAGAATGTCATTTCGCAACCTCTGGTTGGGAAGCCCTCATAACATTTAACGAAGCCAGATGAAAAGGATAAAGAGATAGAAGTTTTACAGAAAAGATGTGTGAGGAGAGGCATGGGAGGTTGAAGTCACAGAACTGGGCTAAGTGATTCCTTTATCATACATACGGCCCCGCGTCTGCTTTTATTAATTCCGTGTTTGGAGCAGTGTTTCATAATATCTCCATGCTTATATAATCATCGTTGAGATCAGGGGACAGCAGACCTTGGCTTCATGGGTGACTTGTTAATGTGGGGCGGGGGGGAGTGTCTTTTCTGATGTACGTCATGTTCATACGGGCCCCGTTTTAAATTTTCATTGAGAAAGCCACTCTGTGGACTGAAAACCATTCAGAGGAAGCAGGTTTGGAAAGGTTACTGCAAAATCCATCTCAACAGCAAACAGAAGTGATTTTAATGCCTGTTATTTTGGAAGCAGTTCAAAGTTGTTTTTTCCATTGCAAATGGCGTTAAAGTGCTCTGCAGAGGCAAATATTAACTTTTTTTCCTTGGCCCTCTGTGCTTCAGTAATGGCTCTTGTACACTGAAGGCACAACAATATGAGTCAGGAAGTCATGTACAATATATGGGGGGGGGCAGCGGGAGAGGGGAGGGGAGAGGGGAGGTCATATGGTAAGCATATAGCAGAGAAGTTGGGGCGTGGGGAGTGTGCATTGAGAATACCAGCCAAGCCAGGGAACAGCTGGGAAACCTGGGCTGTATTATGTGGTCATTCCACAAACTTTTCCAAGGAATCACATAAGGAGAATATTATGTTTTAATTAGAGCTGGGATTGCTCCAGAGAAAATAGTGGGGAAAGAGGGTGGTTTGGTGAACATGCTGCTTCTCAGTTTGGCCGGGGCCCTGAATTGCCGTTAACCAGTTAGCTGCCTCTTGCTGCACACTGCATGCTACATGGAGGCTTATGATCGAACCAGTGAGCACCTGGGGCTCCTGCACAGCATGAACGTGGCAAGGGATGGCAGGAGCAGTGAGTGACCGTCCACTGGGAAAGTCACAGCTGGGATAGTTCTGTGTGCAAGGGATCAGAAAGCCCATAACACACACACACACACACACACACACACACACACACACACACACACACACGCAAGCACGCACGCACCCGCTTTTAATGCGTATCTTAATTGGAATTTTTTTTTTTTTTACTTTTACAACTCCTGGTATATAATTAGTGTGTTTCTAAAACATCTACTTAGAAAAAAAAAACTAAAGGAAGCAGATATATGTGAAATATGTGATGAAAATAAGTAATTTTTTTCAAACTAATGTTATTCTATTTCATTTTAGGAGAAAGTAAAATATGTTCCAAGAAACAGACCAGTTCATATGTCTAAACCCTCCTTAATACAAATCAATCAAGTGCTTTTTAAAAAATCTGGTAATTTGTTTATCCTTTAAATTAGTGTCTATTAAATCAAATAATCAAATTTAATAAAGTATAACATTAATGAAAAGACAGTAAAGGTAAAAGGAATGTTTCTTAAAACTTTATCTGTGGTATTTTTCCCTTTTGTTTTTGTTGTTGTCTAGCAATTAGTTACTGTACATTTATTGAGCTCTAGCTGAATACTGTATACCCCTAGAGGGTCTATGAGAGTAGTACAAACCACTCTTCTTAAAGAACTGACTTTCAGGCACAAGGCATAGAGCCTTCATATGCTAACAGCATTGTCAACAATGATCTGTACAATTGCATACAGTCAGCTGGCAAACTGGATTCTGAAAGAGCTGTAGCCTCTGATGGTAGAGCAAGCATGGTGGCTTCCATCAGGGCTGCGGTGGGCAGAGCTGGTGCTGGGCGTAGAAAGCCAAAGAGAGCAAGAGACGGTGGAGGAGGAGCAGGCAGAGTGGGCTAAGCTGGGTAAGATTCCAGGGAGGCGGTTTAAGTATTCAGAATGGTCATGGCTGGGCAAAAGCTTCTGGACTGAAGTGAAGTCACTTCATTGAAGGTGACATTAAAAATAACTAGTGGCCAGAGTGTGTGGGGTCTTGCTAGGGACAGAGGGCCCTGCTTGAGAAAGGATCCCTCTATATGGAGCAATACACAAGTGAACAGAGTCCAAAGCTCATAACATCTCGGCAGCACACACACTCAGCAGCACACACACTCAGCCGAACACACACTCGGCAGCACACACACTCGGCAGCACACACATTCAGCTGAACACACACTCGGCAGCACACACACTCGGCAGCACACACACTCGGCAGCACACACACTCGGCAGCACACACACTCGGCAGCACACACACTCGGCAGCACACACACTCAGCAGCACACACACTGAGCAGCACACACACTCAGCCGAACACACACTCGGCAGCACACACACTAAACATACACCTGGAGCCATGAAGATAAGATATTCACCACGTGCAAGGAACTCTTGAGTGTTTTGAGTCTTTTATCTCAGACGGGGTCTTAGTGGCATGTGACCATTTGGATATAGTGTTCAGTTTGGTTTCTAGACTCCCTCCCTTACTATCCCTGAGCCCCAGATTGCTCTACCATCTGAGGCAGTCTGAACTCCAGACACTCATGTCATTGACCTTTCCTTCCCTCCCACCACGTATCTTCTCCGTCAGGCTGTTGCTTGCTCTTGCGCTGAAGCGGTAGTCTTCCCAAAGCGTGGGAGGAGTCTTGCAGAGAAGGAACAAGGCCTCTGCTTCTGGGCTTCTGCGGCCCCGACACCCTCCCAGCTGCTGCTGCGAAAGCATGTGTTGCTTGCCTGTATTAAATAAGAAAGCTCAAAATGGCTCCCAGTTCAGAACATAACCCTGCATGTGGTTCCCTCTAGCCTAACCAGAAATCCCATTCTCCTCCTCTAACTCGATAAACCAAATCTAATTGGAGAATAATTATAAAATACACTGATGTGCAATTTGTTTCACTAACTCAATAATTAATTAATACGCTACTTATGGCTGAGAAGATCTCTTAAGACACAGCACAAACTCCACTGGATGAAAGAGAATGCCGAAGACATGAGCTAGGGCAGCGTCTTCACCCGAGACAGGCCAAGAGACAAAGATAAGAGATAGGGAAACACGAGCTCTCGTTGGCCTGTGGAATCCGTGGCATGATATGTTTTACCTCATCGAGGGAGTCTCCTCTTGCCCCTTTCCACAAGTGAAATAGACCGTCTGTTCTGCAGATGAGTCTGCACTGTTCATGCAGTTGCATCCAGCTGGGTCGGACTTTTCATGTTTAAACCTCCCAATCACCAGATGCTCTTCGGTGAGAGAACTAGCCCTAATCAATGGAACCCGCCTGGCTGTCCTCTATTGGTTAGAGCACACATCCTCCATGCTCGCTAAGGTAATATACAACTTTCTCTCTTTTTTCCCCGCGAGGGGTTGTGGGGGCGGGGGTCCGTATGTAGCCCAGGTTAGCCTCAAACTCGATATGACCTTGGGCTCCTGATCCCTTTTGTCTTCACCATTCTCCCCTACTGATCTGATTTCCAGGCTACACCACCACACTCAGTTTTGTGCTGTGCAGGAACTCAAAACCCAGGGTGTCATGCGGGCTAAGCAAGTACCTGCTCAACCCCGCTAGGCCTCCAGCTCCCTTTATCTGTGTACAACTGAGTCTTCCAACAGGCAGTGCCTTGGATTTTCCCATTCATTGTTTAAAACAGTCAGTGCACATAAATTATTCCAGTGGCTTCATTTTAAATGATTGGGATTCCATCTAACTTTTGTCTTTTGATTTGCCAAATTGATTTCTTTGTAATTAGTGCAATGAGCTATTATTATATATTCATGAAATCAACTGAATTTTTTAGAAAAACATTTTTTTCTTTTTTGACAATTGAATTTATTATTGAATGACATTCTGGGTGATGTCAGGCAAAGACCAATGTGTCTCCATAACTCAGAAGGACTTTAGCTTTATTAGAGCACTTTCAGATCTTTCTCAGGAGCCTGTTCTCCTCAGAGGTTGGGTGAACTCTCCTATGAAACTCATCCTTGGGAAAGATAGAGTATTTTGCGTCAGATGGTGGTAGGACATTGGAAGATCCAGGTGTAAATTTATCCTAAATGGTGCTTTTTTTTTTTTTTTTTTCTTTAAGAAAATCATCAAGCCAAATACTCAAGTCATATCCTGTGTCAATTCATAAAAGGAACAGTGATGAGGAAATTCCACTTTTATTATGTGAAGCCATATTGGACCAAGATAAGAGAAACTTGCTTAAATGAATTATCATTTCAGGATTAAAGGAATTTCTGAACTAAAGAGAAATGAAAAGCTGCAACGTCTCTCTCTTCCCTTTCAATTTGATGTGCTCTTCAACGGTGTGATCCTATTTCAGATTTTAGCGGTCCAAAGTCAAGAGGAAAATACTTCTACCTGCTTTTTCTCATTTTACAGGAAAATTGTGACGCTGAAATGTGTGCGTGTGAATGTTTTTAATAAAGATGACTATAGTTATAAAGTAGATGGATTCAACACTAGGAAACACTGAAGAGTCTGATACAGTAGGTTATGATAGGCTCCTTGTAGATCATTCTGTTAGCACGAAGACTGAACTACTCAATGAGCAGAAAGGTTGTTTAGTAAGTATTTGCCCATATTGATGGTAAAGTTCAGCTAAGGGGGAATTCATGTTCTTTTGTGCCATGAACACATAGGGATTTCTGTAGTTGTACAGACTCCTGAACTCATCTCAGAAGTGCAGAGTCCTTTGGCTAAGACGCAGGTTCTGCAGTTTCGACCAACACCTTGAGTGGTTTGGTGTAAAGGGTTAGCAGACTCACTGGACTATGAGCTATTGATTACAAGGAAGGCATCCTTTATCTCCAGCAAGTCAAGAAGTGCTTCCCAAGGCTGGAGGGCAGTAAATGTTCCCTAAAGGTCAGGCTGAAAAGGAAGGGCATCTCTTCTCTTATGCATTCGCCCTGGCCTTTCTTCTTACGACCTCCAGTCAGTGTTTACAACGAAGCTCCAGCCTACTTGCACTCAGAGGAGCATGGTGTTAGAGGCAGGATCATCGGGTACAGGGGACTATTTCTTCTGTGTCCAGATTTCCTTTCTCGAGGCTGCTCCTTATCATCCTACAAGCAGGCCCCCCCCCCCCCCCCCCCCCCGCCTGGCTCCAGCAAGGCTTCACACAGCATGCGTGTCCTCTTCCCCAGGGCAGCTTTGTAACTTTACTAACTGGAACACACTTTGCCTCCAGAGGTGTCTTGGCTGGTGTCCAGCTGGACCCCACAATCCCTCCACGTGAGGTTGTACTATCTTCTTAGAAGAGAAGTAGAGAGCAGACGTGAGGACATTTCCTATTAGGAGAGCTCATTCTATTTGACTCAACTTAGAATTAGGTTTGTTTGTTTTCTGAAGATAAATGAATGACATCATATGACTCACTTTCAAAACACATTGCTTCCTTTTTCTCAAGCTAAAGGCCAACTCAATTTCGTCTTTGAAATGGGCATCATCCTGAAGTTTTTAGACCCATATGAAAATAAATCTCATTTTATATATTCATATGCACTCCCTAGGATTGAGATAGACAGGATTCTCATAAGGTCTCTAATACCAGATTTTATTAGTGAAAAGTACTAAAGCATACATTGTCAATACTCAGGGGTAAGCTGAGAGTGACCTCCTTGTCCTAGTCCGTGAGGCTCTCAGTTCACTCAGGGTCTCATAGCACCATGCCATTTACTGTTGGCTTAATTCAACTTTGTATAAAAAGAAGTTCTATTTCCAGAAAGGGTATGATATAGTATGGGCTTTGCTTTTTAAAAACCTATTGCAAGAGCCAACTTAAAGTATCAGTGTTAAATATGTCTCTTGAAACTTCCATATTCTAATAAGGATGTAAGGACCCACCAGGCCAAAATCTAAAAGTCAGAGGGAAATAAAAGAGAAATCAAGACCTGAGCATCATGGATTATTTTTTTTTTAATTGATAAATTTTTAGGTTAATTTTCAGTATTTTTAATTAAATATATAGGTGTATATATCTGTGTTTGGGTATGTGCATTTGAGTGTCGGTGCCTGTGGAAGCCAAAAGCACCAGACGCCTGGAGCTAGAATTCAGATAGTTTTGAGCCATCTCTCCAGCCCCACACTTGCTAAATCTTGTTGATCTCATGATAAAATGCACAGAAGCTGAGGAAAATCCTTCCCCATGTTAGGTGAGGCTAAACTCTCATTCAGAACATGACAGGTTTCCTGTCACCCTTCAGGAGGGGAAGAAAGGGGAATAACAAAAGGAGGAAGCAGAAATCTACCAGCAAGACACTGAAGCAGGCCCACCCTGCTGTATATTGGCATCTTGGTCTGTAAGTTCCCAGAGCCCCTTACTGAATTTAATTGGGAAGCACTCATGGACTACCCACAAGCCCCAGGCCAAGGTAAAACTCCTCTGCAGAAACACACCTTTGTGTTAGCATCCAAGACACCCACAAGTAAGTTCTCACAGACAATGACAAATTGTCTGTGAAACACAAAACTTAACCAACACAGAAGCAAGGTACCTTGGGAAGGCTTCTCATATGCTGGGTAGGCCTAAACAGTGCCTCAAGGGGAAGACACCTGCCTGACACCTGCCTGACCCCAAGGCAGACAGACAGATGTCTGTCCATCTAAATTAGTATTTGATGAAGGCTTCTACAGTAGAACAGAGGAGGCCCCACAGTATCATCAGGATGCAAACACTGAAGTTTCCTAATTCTATAACTCATAGGAACACCCAACTCCCTGCAAGGAAGAAGCTAAACAAACTAAAAGTTATCAAGTACCTTATTGTAAAATTTCAAAGAAAACAATTTTTTTCAAATCTTAAAAACAACCTATTTTATCACACGGAGGATTTGGCTTATTTTGGAGAATAATATCCCAGTTGGCTAAAAGGTCCAGAAGGACACAGAGAAGTGGCCTCCTGTTGTGTCTTTGGGCTGTTATATGGCAGGTCACCTTAAGCCAGCTGCTGTGTTCTAAATCCATCAGTCCTCTTGGTTTTGTTCATGTGTTTTAGATTCCAAAAAAAAATGTATTTTGTTAGAATTCTTCGCCTTTAATTTTTAAAAACCATGTGTGTTTTAGGGTCAATTTAATCTGCATGTTTCCTATTTTGTTATAATTAAACCATCAAAATA
This sequence comes from Acomys russatus, assembly GCF_903995435.1. NCBI lineage: Eukaryota > Metazoa > Chordata > Mammalia > Rodentia > Muridae > Acomys > Acomys russatus. The sequence continues at coordinate 11,671,014 of NC_067160.1, forward strand.
TTGTCTTTTAAAAACTATTTGATGTCCACAAAATCTTCTGAGCTCTTTCAATATGCCTCTTAAAAGCATTTTTTATCCCACTTAAGAACAGAAGTTGCCCTGTGTCATGGGTGACCTGGTGTAGAAAAAAAAAAAAATCCCCCTTTAATTCCAGAAACCTTGAAGTCGGAGTAATTCCTGGCTCTGGGAAAATGAGTTCACCCATTGTTAAACTCTCTATGGTGCTGAAGACATTTGGAGCAAAGATGAGCTTCCTTAAGAGGGCAAATCAGAGCCTGTCGGAGAAATGGAAGGTATGTGACGTTCCCTAAGGGCACCCCGCCCCTGCTTTCTAGGAGCCCTGCCTGTCACATCGCCATCAACAAAACAAGACAAAGCTCAGAGGCACATCAAATGTCCGACAGGACTCAAAGGAAATGTGATGTCCATATGAAATAATATTTGCCCGTGCTTCTAAGAAAACAATGCAATACAAATGTATAGGTTTCACCGCATCCAATTCACGATGTGGTCGAGTCTTCTGCTGTTGGCAGCCTACAGGGGACTCGATGCATTTACCAAGACTGAATAGCTGCATTTCTCATAAGGATGGCTAGCATATATGCGACTGTAACACCAGCATCTGATGTGAGTCACTGACGAAAGGAGCTTCCGCAGGAGGGTATAAAGTTTGAAAGCCTCGCATGGTGAGCCTGGCTCTGGAGAAAAGTCTCACCTTTGTTCTGGCAGTGTGGATAAGGCCAGACCCTCAGCAGCACTGTGACCCTGAAGTACCCAGTCAGGCTCCAAGGCACTTTCCAGAGAACCCAGAAATGCCTTTGTGCTGAACGACTCACATCCAGCTCCCAGAGAATGCGGGCCTGCTATCATCAAACATGAAATACCCAGCAGACAGGATACAGGGATTTCCCCACAGGGGAGCTGGCACACGAGCTTTGAGGAAAAGAGAGCTGAGTCCATTTCCTGCAATTGTTGGGGGAGGATGGGCGGCTAGCCCTTGGGTATGGCAGAGCCCTGTGTGCGTTAGTGTGTCCTCGTGGGATGCCCGCGTCTCAATCAGTGGGTCTTGATGTTCCAAAGAGAAACTCGGGTGCTCAGGCAGAGGATTCAAGTATGTTGGGTTTTTTTTTTCTGTTGCAGTTATTACATTAATTTATAGGGTCCTTTACAGTTTGCAAAGCTCTGACATAGATCTCTGCATCTCATTTGGAAGTTGCTAGTTTTAATCACAGCCACAGTGACAGTAGCAACAGCAGGCATTGCTAGAAAGCCCTAGTTTCATGAAGTTGGGGGTGTAAGGTTGATATATTTTTTAAAAATTCAACCATCATTCAGTCTCTTCAGATCATAATCAGACTATACAACCTTTTACTAAAACTAGGTTGAATTGCCATGTAATGCATTAGCAACAAATAATTTGTTTTATTGAGCTACCACTGTCACAATAAACTGCACATTTATAGCATATAATGTGTTGCTTTAACAAAAAATGCATGGTACGTTTCTCAAGCATATACACGTGCACATGTGCACATATCTGTGCACTCGTGAAACTATCACCACCATCTGCTATCCATCCCCTGTCACCCACAGAGGTCTCTCATGTCTTTGTTTCTCTCACTCACTCTATGCTCTTCCCTCATGCTCTATGCTTCTCCCCCATGCTCTATGCTCCTCCCCTATGCTCTATGCTCCTCCCCCGTCAGGACCCTGAAGTTGCCCTGTGAATCCACGATCCTGCTTCTGTTTGACTTCCTCAGCGATTTTTAATCTATGAATCTCACTGATTTCTCTTCTTTAATGTTTAATCTGTCATGAATTCTCCCTTTTTTCTATTCTAGCCACTGCCATTTTCATCACCAGCAGTTAAATTTAGGTCCTCAAAAAATTGTTTATGTCAGTATTTAGAACTTTCACCCTTCCTCTAGTTTCTTGAGGATACAGAATACAACATCAGGACCTCTCAAGCGTCTGGGTCCAGTTCTCCATCCTCTATGCCATTTCTGAATCTGCTTACAGCTAATGGGGTTTCTCCTAACTAGAGGTAGCACTTCTCAGCCCTTTTGCTCATCTACCTGCCTGGGTGCTAGGTGTTTCTGTATCCCAATTAGCCAGGAATTTCCTTCCAGGATGCTTTTTGTATGGGTTGATGCAGTCATGGTAGGACTACCCTCTGTTAGGTGGGGCCTAAGCAGCCCTGGGCAGCCTAGCCATGCCAGCAAGCTCCAGGTTCAGGGCAGACTCTGTCTCAAACACAAAGTTGTGGATTATTAAGGAAGACACTCAATGTAAGCCTCTGGCTTTCGTGTGCACCCTTGCACATGTGTGCATGTGCCTGTGCCTGTACACACACACACATATAAACATACATACAATAAAAAAATCTTGTGGAAAAATTTAATATGTGTAATATCCATATGCTGGAAAATTACAGCATATTTTAAGAAATGTGAAATGTACCAAAATAAGGAGATGAACTGTGTCTATTTTTCATTAAACAAAATATGTTAAGACCCCAGTTCTTCCCAGATTCATCTATAGATTCATAATTTCTATCAGATATTAGCAAGGCTTTTTGTTTCTCGTAAAAATTGATCAATCTTAAGACACATATAAAATGCAAAAGAACATATCAAAAGTTAAATTTAGGGTAGTTATGAAAAAAATTAAGACTATAGATCTATACTAGAAAATGTGTTGTGGTGTAAATATAGATGCAGACACCAGTGAAACAGGGTGGAGAACCCAGCCCTAGCCTCTCCTATCTATGGCCAATTAGTTCTCATTAAAGATGCTCAGATGATGGGCGACAGAAGTCACTCAAATAATGGTCTTGGAAGTGCCAATCAGCCACATGAAAACACAAAGAATCCTAGACCTCACATCATATGTAGAAATCTATGCAAAATAGGTCAAGGACTTAACTGGAGCATCTAGAACCTACTAGAAGAAGACACTCTTGATCAGGAGTACGAAAACAGTTCTTAGACAAAAATCTTTGAGCAGCAAATTAAAAACTAGGCCAAATTGGCTTTCATACATGTAAAAGTACACTGAAGATTCTGATTGCGTTTTGCTGCTGGCTGTGGCTGCTGACAGCTTTCCAGCCCTTTCACTTCCCCTTCCCCTCTGCCCCACATCTGGGCCAGCTGATAAGAAAGCCAGGTGCTCCCACCTTTGTTGCTAACGGGAAGTTTAAAGCATGCAAGTCCTAGCTCTGAGGCACAGGAACCCTCACTCCTTCCCCGCCCCTAACCACAGCCAAAGCCAAGCCAGGCTCTTTCCCTTGGATCTGCTTTGGAACCTGGCCTGTTCTCCTCAGAAAGTCTCAGTGTAAGTAAGAAACCTTCTTGAACCTTCTTTGTGTGCATGGTGTGTGTGTGTGTGTGTGTGTGTGTGTGTGTGTGTGCGCGCGCGCGCGCGTGCTCATGCACATGAGTCTGTTCATCAGTTTAAACTATCAGTAGGACCCACCCTGCTTCTGCGGGATAAGCACAACAAAACCTTTTCCTATTGAAGAGAAGGGACTCAAGCCACCTACCAGGAGGAAATACTGTAGATATCTCTATTTTTATTCTCAATGTTGTTTATCTGGAGCAGAAGATTAATTCTTAACCTCCCCATGAGGAAGCCAACTTTAAAAGTTATCAAAAGATTTTACTATCTAAGTCTTCGCCAAAGAAAGCACACAGATGGCAGTTAATCATAGGAAATGACTCTAAATATCCTTTCTTATTAAGGAAATGCAAATCAAAAACACAGATTTCATTTCGTACCCATTAGATTAACTAAATTGAAAAGGCCTGGGTGTTGATATGGGCGTGAAGTAAGCGGCCCCTTCCCTGGTGGAAATGCATGCTGGGCCACCACTTAGGAAAACGTTCTCAAAGTTTTTTGTGAAATTAAATTAAGTCTAGGCTTGATAAACAACCCATTAATCTCACTTTTGGGTGATTATCCAATAAAAAATGAAAGTACATATTTATACATAGACTTGTTCACCAATAATTATAGTAATTTATTCATAATTGCCCCAAACTCTAAGCCAAACAAATGTCAATCAACTGGTGAATGGGTAAATAAAATGTTGATGTTTCACGTAATGAAATATTACTTAACAATAAGCAGGACATGCAACATTGGGGATAAATATCAAAGGCATTCCACCGAAAGAAAGAAAAAAAACCCCAGATCCTAAGGACCATGTGCTGTGTGGCTACAGAACGTAAAGCTCACTGGGAGTGGAAGCAAGGGTACGTGAGAGATTCCCTGAAGTAAATAAATACAACAGAACACTTTAATGTGATGAACACAGTCTACAGCATAACTGTGGTGTCGGCTTGTAACGGTACATATTTGTCAAGATACGTTGAATTGTGCCTTAAAATGGTATAAATTATACTGCAAAGAGAAATGTTGAACTCGATAGGCGATGGGTACCTGATAAACCAGTGCACTGGCCTCTTCAGGTCGGTCTTCCTCCATCCTCACATGAGCCAGGCACAGACACAGACAGCCCTGGGAACTTCCTGAGATCACGATACCTGTGAGAAATTTGCAAAGTCGAAATGTTTTTTTCTATGAAGCCCCCTTTGCATTTTAAGGTCATCCCTTGACACTTTCAGGGTATTGCTGTCTTAGACAATTTAGGCTCCTTGAGCAAGATGCCGTAGAATAGGTCGTTGATGAGCAGGGAGGCTGGGAAGCCCACGCCATCTTACCAGCCCCTTCAGTGTCTGCTCAGGACTTGCTTCCTGCTCGTCTCACATGTTGGGAGGACAAACATGTTCCCGTGGTCCTGTGTTGTAAGGAAATTCATCCCACACACAAGGACTCTAGTCACTTTCCAAGACTGTCCCCTCATTCTAATGACACTGTAGAAGTTAGGGTTTCAACCTGGGACTTGATGGGAGGACACAAATATTTAAGCCACACAATTGTTTTACATTAACAAGAAATCAAGAAAAAAGGACACAGGCAATTCTGATGATCTCTTCTTAAACTAAAGGTAAAGACACTTGTGGGAGTCTCATTAATTCTGAATTGTAACCATCTTAGTTAGAATTATTTTTAGATTTGAATTCCTAACCTTGATAGGTAAATAAATGTAGAAAATAGCGTCTTTTTACTTAAAAAGAAAATTAGATCTGTCATTTTGTGTGTGCACATGTTTTGCCTGCACATCTGTATGTGAGCTTCCATTGACCACGTGAGCATTCATGACCACATGGATGGCTTCCCAGAGAGCAGCAGGGTAACAGTCCTTCTGAATAGATGCTGACTGTGCTCTGCCTGATGAGGAAAACAAACCCCAACAGAGGCAAACGAACCCAGAACCCGGACAACAATGGGGTCTCAAAGGTCACACAGAAGGATTCCCAGAAGAACGCCTACTTGAGTATCTATCACAGGGAAGCCAACTGACGGCCCACTTGGACCACTTCCTGCAAGCAGGTCTTCCGCTGCCCTCGCATCGGTCATGGGTGGGGAAGTTCCAGGCAGCGCCATTCACTGGAGGCTGGATGTGAAGGATGAAACGAGAGAGCACTCCGCTGCTCCCACGCTGCCAGTTTTCAGGGTGAGCAAGGGTCTGGACTCAGAGGGTGGAGGGTGAAAACTGAAGTGGAATAAAGATTTGTATTCTGAGTTTTCGTTTGACTCAAGCATCTAATACGTGAGCGCGAGATGCTTATTCCAAACGCCCAGACTTGAGTTCCAAAGGTTTGAAGTGACCTAGACTGTCAGCTGCGCGGTGGGGATCTGACCCAGCATGTGGTCCGATACAAGAGGGCGCACAACTACGTTATTTCCTGATTGTACCGCGTGGAGTTGGATCCACTCAGCGGTGTTCAAAAGCGCTCCTTCGTGTGTTACCTAAAATCTCTCTCTCCCACACACACCACAACCTACGATTGCACATTCGCATTTTGAAAAAGACTGAGTCGCGGCACTCTAGAATGCCAAGACCAGAGAGCACAGCGCTGCTGCTTTGAGAAGACCTGGGCCATGATCACACTCATTGTCAAGGAGAAGCATTGGTCATCATCATTAGAGATTTAAAAAACAAAAACAAAAAAAAACTTGTCCAAAGTGCACAGCCTCTTCCGTAAGGATGCAGGATCAAGCACTCTACTTCTAAAGTCCGAGTAGCGAAATGAGTACTACTCTGCATCACCATGGGCAAGTTTTAAGTTTTAAAATCAACTGGAAAATTCATTATTGGATATATAGGGTGTGTCTACCTGGTTGTTTTACAAAGAAACCCTGACTTTACCCTAATCTTCATTTTTTTTTTAGGTTTTTCGAGACAGGGTTTCTCTGTGTAACAGTCCTGACTGTCCTGGACTCGCTTTTGTAGACCAGGCTGGCCTTGAACTCACAGCGATCCTCCTGCCTCTGCCTCCCGACTGCTGGGATTAAAGGCATGTGCCATCACGCCCGGCTGACTTTACCCTAATCTAATTAACCCGATATTAAAACTTTGGGAAATAAACCGCCTTCAGGTTTCTACTCGACCTCAGTGTGTCAGGCAGGCCACCGCATACTTGAGAGGCTGAGCTGAAAACACTGAGGGGAAGCCTTTGTGTAGTGCATCGGTTAATCGGCTAACACTTCTGGAGCTGCTTATAGTCGAGGCTGTGTGCTAAGCGCTGGGTGTCCGGTGGGACAACTTGTCCTGTGTAGCCGATCGCCAGGCAAATGCGGCAAATGGGAGAGCCTGGCCAAAGTGTTCTGGTGCCTGTGGGAGATGTACCCTTTCTGTCTTCACAGAGAGACAGGGGAGCAAAGGCCCAGAGACTCGAGGCAGCTTGCAGAAGCCAGAACCGTGACAGAACACAAGTATAAAGCTTTTGACTCCAACTAGGCTCTAGCAGTATGGGAGAGTGGAACCTTCCAGAGAGGCTAATAAATAAACACACGAAAGTAAAAAAAAAAATAACAAAAAAACAAAAAAAAAAAAAAACCCGCAGTTTTCTCTGTGTGTGGGGGGGTGTGTGTATCTGTGTGTGTGTCTATATGTCTTTGTGTATATGTCTGTGTTTATCTGTGTCTATGTTTGTGTGTCTCTGTTGTGTGTGTGTGTGTTTGTGTGTATCTGTGTGTGTATGTGCATGTGTATCTGTGTTTGTGCCTTTGTGCTTAAAGATGAATTTTAGATAGTAATGAGGAATACGTTCATGAGGCAGATATGTAACTTTCTATAGACGGAGCTGGTGGGTCTGAAGAGGCCAATGACACATCCACTGTGACTTCCATGTACATCTTCTCCCCGTGGGAGGACAGAGGTGATGACATCAGTGGACTTTAGGTCATTACGGGCCATGAGAAGCTGCAGGAGGAGACACCACCTGTATACAGACCATGAACGCTCTCTCTCTCCAGCCCACTGCACAGCGGAGGGCTCACCTGAGGAGACAGATCGGTTATTGGCGCAATAAAAAGCAGAGCTCTGCGCTGTGAGAGCCATTGCTTGTTTTTACTGTCCAAACAATGAGCAAACATAATTTGTAAGTACTCTTTCACAGCGGTGTGGGGGAAGGAATCCTTCTTCTTCCTCCTTCAGCTGAGAAAAGGCACCCATGGGGATAAGTGGAATTGCATCATGAATTTTTCCCTTCATCCTCCTGCTTCTGCATCTGCCCAAGGTGGGATTTATGGGGAACAGCCCTGGCTCTCCTCGCAAGTTCACCTGCTGGCACAGATCACACAGAAACAGCTCTACAGCCCAGCACTCTTCCAGCAAATGGCTTTCAAGTTCTTTTCTGTCTTCACTTGGAGATGTGTAAACCGTTTTCTGCTTTATTTTATTTTCCCACAGACTCATCTTTGCCCCTCTGTTGATTCCTGGTGATTAGGTGTCGGGCACAAGGAGCTTTCCACACACAACAGTTCCTGGAGTCAGCAACGCCTTCCAGCACCCACTTCGCTCACCTAGGCTGGGCCTCCAGCCAAGCCAGTTGACATTTCCTAGATTTCTGAAGAGTCCCTGACTTGGAGACTCTTGCAGGCTGCATTGTGCTCCCTTCAAACTTAGAAGTTAAAGTCCCAGCCCTCCAGTCACTTCCAATGTGACTGTGCTTGAGGAGGAGGTCTTTAAAGATCTAATCAAGGTGACTCTTGTCAGATACGACTGGTATTCTTGAGACAGAGACAAAAAAAGACCAAGTGGAAGACACAGGGAGAACACAGTCGTCCACAAGCCAAGGACAGCACCTCAGAAGAAACCATTCCTGTCTGCACCTTGATCTCAGACTTCTGGACACCCAAACTATGCAAAGGCCTCTCCTACACCTTGCACCATCTGCAGGGCTTGGTGGCAGCAGCACTAACAGACTCCCAAAGAGACAGAAGTCACTAGCCCATTTACAGTGAGGAAAGTCCTCCTGGGTCTGATAAAACCCTGCTTGCTCCCAGCAGTGGCCTTTCATTTTGCCCTTGGGAAAAGGTTAGCATGTCTTCAGACAGCAGCCTGAACATTGGTCCAGAGCATCAGGTGTCAGGTGACTAGGGATTGGAGACAAGCATTGCAGCCACTACTTTTTAATGAGTGAGAAAACTGAACTCTTATGAAAGGCACCAATTCTCCTCGTGTTGTGGTGATCATGGCCCAAGGTTCCTGCCTCTGGCCAAATGCTTTCTATCTCACCCTAGAGTATCAAGTGTTTGGAGGTGTAGGGTGAGTCAAGTGGGCAGAGACCTTCCTGGAGTGAGTCAAAGAGCACCCCTCACCCTGCCACGCTACACTCCATCACGTTGTGTAAGCCCACCGTGCTTCCCCGTCCAGGGGGTCACTTCAAATCAGTCATATCTTTTGCTTGACTCTTTCATTTCACCCCCTCTCTCTCTCCCTCCTTTTCTTTTTCTCTTTCCCTCTCCCTGCCTCCCTTCCTCCCTCTCTCTTTCCTTCTCTCTCTCTTCCCCCTTCTCTCTCCCTCCCTCCTTCTTTCTCTCTCTCTCTCTTTCTCTTTTCCTTCTCCCCCTCCCACTTTCTTTCTCTCTCTCCCCCTCTCTCTCCTTCCTCCCCCCCACCTCTGTATAAAAGGAGATACAAGATAGAATTTTAATTTTGTTACAGGGGGAGGAGGTCCCCCTCAGTCGCAGACATAGGGGAGGGGAATGGGGGGAAGCGGGAGGGAGGGAGGAATGGAAGGATACAAAGGATGGGCTAACAACTGAGATGTAATTTGAATAAATTAATAATAAAAAAAAAGGAAAAAAAAAGAAAATTTTGTTACCTCACTCTGCTTTCACTGCCCTCCCTTTTTGTCACCAAGCCATCACTTTTTAGCTGAAGATAGGCTGAAAGCACACCAACTGAAAGCACTGAACACACACGTTCTGCCCCTGGCTCCCTGCTGTCCCTGGAGCATACTGACTCTCTCTATTTCTCTGCACATGCACGCTCACCAAGGCTAGCCACTAGGAGCCAAAGCAAGGGCACAACCCAGGGACATGGCAGCTGCCTGGGACCCACTGCTCTGCAGAAGCCTCCGAGCTGCGGATGGCAGTAGAACTTGTCATGGCCTGGACCAGTGGTTCTCAACCTTCCTAACGCTGCAACCCCTTAATACAGTTCCTCATGTTGTGGTCACCCTCTCGACCATAAAATTATTTCATTGCTACTTCATAACTGTAATTTCATACTATTATGAACTATAATGTTAATATCTGATATGCAGAATAGCTGATATGCAACCCTCCAAAGGAGTTGCGACCCACATGTTGAAAACCACTGGCCTGGGGCCTATGGAGCCTTTCACAGAGCCCAGAGTGGGGGCTACCCTGAGCTTTGACACCTACTTGGCAGAGATCCATCCTATTAGCCCACAACTCCTTAAACCAAGGTTCAAAGCAAGACAGACTCTGGGGCAGAACCGTGGAAGGGCTTGTTGAAAAGTCAGACTCTGAACTCCAAGTAAGACTTCCAGTTTTGCCAAAGCTGGGGATGACGGTCTTTAGACACAAACCCCATCCTGTTGTCTTTCTTTGTAAAAAAGCGATGGTGTGGGCATTCTGTGGTGGGTGACTTGGGCCAGTCATTTTATTGTGATAAAGTAAAGAAAAGCAAACTTTTCACTGTTATTTTGATACCATTTGGGCCATTTTAGTACGGTGCTCACCTTTGCTTTTGGAAAGTGCTCAAGTGTTTGTGTCATCGTGCTAAAAAAAAAAAAAAAAAAAAAAAAAAAAATCACAGTCTCAGGCCTTGGGATGCATGTTGTTCATTAAGCTCTCAGAATTCTTATATTCATTAAAATTGACAAGCCACGTCCTCTAGTTTCATTCCCAATCTTTTCGGGTGATAACTTGAAGAAACGGGAGGGAGTCACGCCTTGCTCTGACCTGCTATGTTGAGTCTGGCCCACGCTTCCCCTGTTAGACAGATGAGCCAGCACTACATTTCGCTTTCTCCACCACGCAGCTTCCTGTCCTACTTGGAGGCCAGCACTCTCCATGCCCACACCACTGAAGGGGGTCAGTGCCTTGGCTTGAGCAGGACACCCAGGCACAGTGCTTCTCTGTCCTGCATAGAGGCCAGGCTTGTGGGCATGCTCCACCGGTTGGTGCCGCTTCAATCAAGACATTCACTCTCAAGCAAGTGATGTCTTTATAGTCGTGACAACACCTGACGGAGCAGAAACGGTCACTTTGCCTCACTGGCATCCACTTGACAATGGTTCCATATGCTTTGGAAGACAGCTGTGAGCGAGTCATTCTAAACCTCTGTTCGAATCCTGGCTCTGCCACGGCAGCGCTGCTGGCTCTGGGCAAGTCCTTTCACTATTCTGGTCTTAGTTGAATTGTGCATAACGACGGAAATCACGGCCCTCAAGCCACTTGGCAGAACTTTAGTGAAATCAGACTTAAGTATGTGTGATTTGTAAGCTTCAGAATACTATAAAGATATTCATGGAGATTGACATTTTAAAATGTATCCATGTTTTCACAGAAGCCAAAACTACTTTTATTTTTTTCATGAGGATTTTTAGGAAGAGATTTCCTGTCTTTTTGTGTGTGTGTGTGTGTGACTTTTAAAATTAATGTCTAACTTTCTTACTTTCAATGTGATTTTTATATTTTGCTACATCCCTGCTGTTTCATCTATTACCAAACAGGCAAGCTCTCCAAGGGAATGAAAGCATTAAATAAAATGCTGCACACTCTACAGTAAAAGCCAATGGCTGTTCTCCTCTGGGGCAAAGAAGAAAACAAAACAAAACTTTCCATCCATTTCCCAACAGCTGTTGCTTCTTAGAGAGAGCAAATATTTTTGAAAAGAGCCACATTCTGGACCCAAACCATTTATAAGCTTTGCAAGTGGAACACACGGCCAGCTTGCCAGCCTTAATCTTAGGTTTCCATTAAATGCACCGCAACTGCATCATAAAACAGAAAAGGGAAGAATTTATAAACAAATAAAGCGGTTAATTGGGGCAATAAAATAGCAGTTCCCTCCTGAGTGTGGCATTGGGATAGCTCAACCCGAAGACTCTTGGAAGCTCTGTTTCAGGGGTCCAGTGACAGCGAGAGGCAAACAGAGATCAAAGATCTCCAGACCGTTCCTGGGTCCACACTGCTTATCTCTGCATCCATATCCACAGCCCCTCTGTCCCCCTTCCAGGGGAAGATGAGCTCCCTGCCATTATCCTGGGAAGGCTAGAAGACCCACAGCTGCCTTCATCTGCAACAGAACAGGATGGAGACCTGTATTTAACTGTGCCAAGTCTCTCTCTCTCTCTCTCCATCAAAAGTAAAATAGACTTTGGAGCTTCAGGAACAGGGTTAGGGTCCTGGTTTTGCCTCCTTCTTGCTTTATGGGCACAATAAAAGCCAGGTCCTTAATCTGTGTTTTACACATTTATTTATTCCTTCAGTAAGATATTTAGGTTTTTTAAAGAAATAGTGATGATAAGTCTGTGTCCCTTGTAAGAATCAAATGAGAGAACACCACATGCTGCATAGCCTACACACATATACGGGGGCTATTCATGTACTTATGTACATGTTTGAGATACACATATATATTCTATCACAGAATAGATGCTCACAAATATTTTGGCCACATTCTTTTGACATTGCAACACAACATTGCTACCTCTAATGTTCACTTTTGAGAGCTATGAAGCTGAGTTACAAAAAAATAATCACAAAAATAATATCAGTATTTTAAGTAACTTTATGATTTTGGGTTAAGCCACCTTCACAGCTGTCATTGATTGTATGTGGCCCAGCCAAGCTGTGGACTGGACACAGCTAACTTATTGCATTCAAATAGACAGGAATTATAATAAAGTTGTCATTAAATAGAGGCATAACTTACATTGCTCTTATTCAAGATAGAAAGGGAAACGAGAAGGAAGAGACAGATGGAGAGAGAGATGCTCAACAGTCTCCCCCCACCCCCCATCAGTGAGCCCTGTGCCCTGTGAACAACAGCACAGTCAGGGTGGGTAAATCTCAGGGTAGCAAGGGCTGCTGTGACCACGAGCTGCTGCAGAGCCACTGGGCCATGTGAAGAATGCACTTATGACCTCTGCCTCGTTAACACCCAGACCTGCACTCTCTCCCACCCCTGGAAATGTTTATGGTCCATTCATGGAATCAGATGCACACACTATCTAGCAGGAAACGGGGCCTCTTCATAGAGGTCTGGCTTTCACTATGTTTTGTTTAAAGTCTCTGGAGATAGATGGCCATTTACCTTTGTTTAATAGCCCTCATAATGCATAGACCAGTGCTGTACCTCAAAGGTGCTCAGTGAATAACTCTAGTACCCCGGAGTCCTTGTAAACTGTTCCCTAGCTTCTAAGTCAACCGAAGGAAGAAAATGCCTGTCCGCAGAGGGTATGTGTTACTTTGCCTGCAATCTTTCCTAGACACAGCAGGTGTGTGCGTGTTCGTTTATACCTTAGAAAATGTTGACTAGGAAACTAGTTATTGAAATTAGAGCTTAGCATGAACCATGAAAGAAGGCAAGAGGCATTTAATCCTACAGGCTAGTGTCGTAAATACTATTCAAATGTTTCCAGGCTTCCCAGACTGTGCTATGGGTTACCAGGTTCCCATATAGGCAGGGTTTGTTCAAGCCTAAACCTTTTCTTTTTGGAAGCATATGTGGCCAGAGATTGAACCCATGTGTCTCAATAATTTGCACGGTGTCTGTGAAAACATCTTGAGTGTATACTTGTGAAAAGACTCTTGAGCAAGCGTGCTGCTTCTTGTGTCCAGAGGTTGATGAGAAATGTGGTGGGTGGTGGTATTTTTTCCTTGGCCCTCGGTCTTGACAAATCTTGTCTCCTCTTCCACATTGAATCGAGCCCAATAGGAGGCAGCTGGAATGCTGTCCTATCATTAGTTCACCTGGTGTTCTAATAAAATATTTCAGAGGCTCACATCTGGTAAGTAATACAATGCAGAGCAGATAGAAGGGGCCTGCCTATCGATGTGCTCTGGCCACCAGATAAAGGCAGGAGGTGTTGTTGCAGCCATAGCCAATGCCAGGGTCTCGAAGGACCGACCAGGCTAAGAGAGCCTTTTCTCTTTTTCCTGTGCTAATTTCACTGGCTCTGCTGCTCCTATGCAGCCAAGCGTTCCAGCCATAATACCATCAAACCAACTCAGACCCCAGACGAGGAAAAAACTGCTTAACGTGATGGAATCAAACACAGTAACACAGTTCACAGATCCATTCCCCCAGGGCAGTGGCATTGAAGGGTGGATCGCCTTTCCAGCCCACCTTTTCTTCACTTCCCAAACAAGAACAAACGTTAGATCTCTTCACAGGAAGAGACAGCTATGCCAACCACACAGGACATGTTCTCGCTGTCAACCATGATGGATGCGATTCTATACGGTTAATAAATATAAATGTCATAATCCAACCATCAAATTTAATAAACAAAAAAATACCACAAACCCTCTTCCCTCTCTGCTTCATATGTTCCTTTAAAGCTGATAACATTACAACACGTCTTGCCCAAGCTCTAACCTCGCCATCTGCCTGGCTCAACTTCTGAAGACTCGGTATGGGCTAAAAAGCAAATCAAATGACTTCACACTGAGAAAAAGAAGAAGAAAAAAAGTGGGGGGTGGGGTGGGGTGGGGGCTAGATTTCCTCCCACTTTCTCCTCCTTTTCCTTCTGATCCATTTGTTAACTCTGCAACCAGATGTAACAATCTGAGCGTAAGTTCAACCCTCAAAAATTACTAGGGACTCAGGTCATGGGGAAGATTTTTCTGCATGAGTGACACAAATGAAACAGAGAAGCGCGCTTTGCCAAGCAGGCTGAGTGGTGTGTTTCAGTGCTTTGATTTGGAAATACGTGCGATGCGATACAGAAACTTGCTGATTAAGAATACACTTTCTTTTGATGGCAAATTAATAATAATCAGAACCACAGCAGTAAACACATACCAGAAAAAATAGTTTCATTCCCAGGGGGTACAGAACATAGATACAAAGCTGGAGCTGGAAAGGGCCCTTTATGTTGAGAATGTGAAACTTCAGTGACTAAGAGGACGCTGTTCAGGAGAAGAGAGCCCAGAGAAGCTTGGAGAATGTCTCACAAGCAGAGGGAGCAAAGATGTCCTAGACCAGCAGTTCTCAACCTGTGGGTATCAACCCCTTTCAGGGTCACGTATCAGATATTCTGCATCCAGATATTTATATTATGATTTATAACATTAGTAAAATTGCAGTTATGTGGTAGCAATGAAATAACTTTATGGTTGGGGGTCACCACCGCCTGAGGGACTGCATTAAATGGTCTCAGCATTAGGAAGGTTGAGAACCACTGTTCAAGACCTGAATGGTTAACGTGTCCAGTGTTGTGAGAACCAGTGTTCAAGACCTGAACGGTTAACATGCCCAGTGTTGTGAGAACCAGTGTTCAAGACCTGAACGGTTAACATGCCCAGTGTTGTGAGAACCACTGTTCAATACCTGAACGGTTAACGTGCCCAGTGTTGTAACCGCCTCATTTGCTTTTGTTCTTCCAGAGCACAAGCCAACCTCACACCTTTAGCAGCATACCTCCTAATGACGTCACGCTCCGAAGCGTCATCATTTTGTCCTCTTTCCTGCCTGCGGGTGTTCTGAAGTAGCTCAAGAGGTCCAGGGCCCAGGACACCTCAGTGATGCAGAGAGATACACGCTGAGTGACAGAGTGAAACTGACAGGATAAAGGTGACGAGGCCCCTATTGGTCTTGGCAAACAACAGCTGCAGGCCTCCAAGATTTTGGCAAGCACTATCCAAACGCCCCAGTGCTGTACACGTGAAACAAGCAGCTGGAGGTTGAGCAGAAATGTCCTCTTCCTTGACCCCAAGCCTCTCTGCTTCTCCTTGGTTCACAGGAGAAAGAATAGCTGTAGAGAAAACTCGCAGAAGGCCCTCAAGATGGTTTCACAGGTGAAGATGCTTGTTGCCTGTCAAGTCTGATGACCCGAGGTTAAGTTGTCAGGACCCACAGGGTGGAAGAGGGGAATCAGCTCCCACAAATGGACCTTTGTTCTACATAGGCTCACTGTGGCACACATGTGTCCCACCTCCACACCAAACAAACAAATAAACAAATAAGCCATTTAATAAGAAGACGAAGAAAAATCTCACAGAGATTATGCAACCAAATTACTCCTGATTACCATATTGTTTATCTGGGGCTGGGCAGGATCTCTGATTATAAGGGTCTCCTTCCCGTCTTCTGATTGTCTTTCGTCAGTGTCTGTCTGTCTGTCTGTCTCTCTCTCTCTCTCACACACACACAGACACACACACACACCCCCCCACACACACACACGCACGCGCACGCATGCACAATGATTTCAGGATAGCAATTACCCCTTCTCTTGTGGCAGACCTCTTAGGCCAGCCGTTCTCAAGCTTTGGGTCATGACCCCTTTGGGGTTGACTGATCCGTTCACAAGGATTGCCTAAGACACTGGAGGTTGGAGGTCATCACGACGTGAGGAACTGGATTAAAGGGTTGCAGCATTAGGAGGGTTGAGGGTGACTGTCTGAGACAGTGGGGAATGACAGTAGTGAGTGTTACTGCGGCTGCCCACAGTGGCCAGCAGGACTGTGCAGAACTCTGTAGGACAGTCCATGTCCTGAGGGCTATAAGTCGAACACACACAAAAGCCAGGGTCGGGTCAGTGCTGTAGTCTGGACGTTTCTGTAGTTTTCACAGCATCGTCTTGTCTGTTGAAGGTCAGAGTGACTGCTGTGAGCCCCTACTCTGCAGAGCCTTTTGAGATTTTAAAGCAAAAAGCAACAAGAAAAGATGGCCAGGAGGAAACACAGGAACCAAATCTCCCGCACCAGCTTTACCGAAGGACACAGGGAAGTGGCAGTAAGTGAAAAGTGGGAAAGTGATGAATCCCATGATCCTTCTGTCTAGATTTGTCCCTCCTTACTGTCATAACTGTCAGAAAGAAGAGACCCAAGGAAAGGTCTCAAGTCTGCCACCTCCCCACCCTCTGGCCACATTAATGTCAGTGTCCAAATCAAGCTGGGAGAACGAGGCATCTGTCATCAATTATTCTTTTACATTCAGAACACTAAATAATAAGTTGGTACTCTGCATCCTCAGTCACAGCTTAAGACACCCATGTCATTCTAACCGTGCTCCTTACACTTAAGAATCCAGAATGGTTGCAATTATTGCTCAGAGGAACCCAGAAAGTACTGAGAAACCAACGTCAGACAGCTGGCTTCCCTCTGAGTCCATGTGGATTAGCAATGGCTGACTTAAGAGCAAACTTATTTTGAAAGTGCTTGCTAGTTCTTTTCCTCCACTAGAAAGTACCTGGTAGTTTGCCTCATAAATATTGTATTGTGATGATTCCTAATACCCCTGTCAGAGTCCTTAACTTTATGATAACAGGCAACTTAGAAACACTTTGCCAGACATCAAGCCATAATGTACAAAATAAGTGACTTACAAATGGGCTAGAGCTATCTAGAGTGTGTCTGGTAGACAGGCAACTGGGCAGCAGTGGGAATCAAAGCTTAAGTGCAGCCTTTGTGGAACAAAGGGAGATCAAATGGGTCCTTCCTTCTGGTTCTGGGTCTCACAGAGAACTGCTGGGCCCGCGGCTTTTCAAATCTTAGCTAAGATCGGCTCCTTGGGGATGCAGTCTGTTGGGAGAGCACCGACCTGGCTCTCCCACGGGACAGGCTGGATCCCAGCACAGCAAACATACTGGGTCTGATGAGCAGTGGGAAGGCCTAAGTCATAAAGGCTCTTGCTGTCAAGCCTCAGAACCTGAGTTCAAGCTTTAAGAGGCACGTGATGGAACGTCCATGTGTGCTATATAGTCCGTGTGTTTGTATGTGTGCAAACAAATGGAAAATATATGTCTTATATTTTAGATATATATATATATATTATACATATATATGTATATGTATACACACACACACACACACACACACACACACACACACACACATATATATTATGCACACACAGAGTTGGCTATTTGTCCCCCAGTTGGTGGTGGTGTTTGGGGAGTCTGAAGTGAAACAGATAAAGGAAGTATATCACTGGAGACAAGCTTTGAGATTAAATGTCCCACCCACTTCTATTGACTCTGTTTCATGCTTTTGGTTGAAGATGTGAGCTGTCAGCGTCCTGCTCCTGCTGCTGTGCCTGTCCACCGTGAGGACTCCTACCCCTCTGGAACCATAAGCCCAAATGAGCGCTGCCTCCTACCAGTCGCCTTGGTCATGGTGTGCTGTCACACCAACAGAAAAGCAACTGAGAGGCCCGCAGTAAGTCCGCTAGTGTTAGCTGAAGATGAAATATCCTAAATCTTAATTTCTCTGGATTGTCAAAACAAAACAAAGCACAGCCACACTGACGGACTCAGACCCAGAAATAAACTATCCACCACTCAGAACACTACCACCCTGGTTCCCAGTAGAACATTTTTACACAAAGGCGGAAGGTGGGGGGAGCGGATTAAAACCCATTCTAAAGGCAAAACTCGAATCAAGAGTCAAACTTTGCAAACTCAAACTGAAGCAAAAGTGCAAACAGGACTGGAGGGCTTTTGTTTTGGCGATGGTGAGAGAATAGATTATTTTATGGATTTTTATTCCATTTTGAGATTTGTTTTAATTCCCTCCTTCCTTCTACCAGGGATCGTAGACGGCTTGCAGAAGCGTAACAAGATAACATTCCTAAAAACAAAGAGAGCCTAAAGTATTTGGATATAAAGTGTTAATTCCAAGAATGATATGAACAGAGGAGTGTAGACCATGTGACATCAGAATTCCCCCTTAACTGCCTCCTAGCCAGAATGAAAAAGGAAACGCAGTCATTTATAAGACTCAACATGTCAACAAGACAAAAACAAACCAAATGTTCAGAGGAATTACACTTCCTAAGACAGACCTGAAGTTTTTTGGGTTTTGTGGGTTTGTGTGTGTGTGTGTGTGTGTGTGTGTGTGTGTGTGTGTGTGTGTGTTTCAGAGTATCTCATTGGAGGATACAGGCTGGTACCCAAGAGCATCCCCAGCGCAGAGCCTTAGCTAAGGCTTCCTGAAAATAAGTGCATCCTCTTGTGTCTGCAGGGTTATGTCTGCCACCAATATCGCACTTAGAAGCACTGATTTAAGGAATAGGCGGTTCTGTAACTGTGGTTTAGGAAAGTCTAATAAGGTAGCTTCTACCCTGGCTGTGCATGAGAATCTTAACCAAAGAGCTGTAAAATATGCTGTTATCCAGACCACATCCCAGAATCTCTGGGAACAGGCCCCCTGGAGTCAGTGGTTTCTCTATAATACTTTCCCAAGATGCTCCAGTGGACTAAGGATTAACAGCCTTTGCAGTCAGAGGCCACTTTTCTCTCCCTACACAGGACTCACCCTCAGAGCGGAGCACACCCCTCCCAGCCCTGTCCCTCGCCTAAACAAAAAGACATTCCGTGAAAAGATGACATCATCAGGGAAAGGCCAATCTGGGCACAGAGAGGGGGAGTCCATGTGATGGCAGGGGCATTGGCATCAGCTCTGTGCTGCTGATGCCGGAGCTCATGGTCACATGATGGGATGGCTTCCTTGATATGAAGCCACTATAGCATAGTTCTCGCTGCATATGGTCACACGCAGCCTGGCACACAGGAAAGGCACAAAGCAGGAAATGGGACTACGATGAGTTCTCGGGTGGCAGTCCAAGGGCTAAATGTGGGTAAGAACCATAGAAGCAACACTGGGAGGAGTGCCCTTGGTAACTGTAGAATGATGAAAAGGATGCTGGGAGGATAGCTATGCAGCCAGCACTGGACTCTGCTCTGAGAAGCACCTCCCTCCACGGCAGGCTTGCTATCCGACATAAGCCGTCACTGTAAAGATAAAAGCCAGAACCATAGTGCTTCGAATTTTCCTGGCAGCACTGTATTCTGTGGCTATCTGAGAATTCATTGATAGGAAAAGCTCCAAAATAGCTGTGGGCTTGTTTTGATCAGCGGGAAATTAAAATTGATATGATTGTTTTTAAAAAGTGGTCTGGGAGTTCTTGCACCTAAGAGCATCCATCCTTTGGGGACAGATCATTGTTTTTGTTGTTGTTTTGGTTCTGGTTTTGATTTTTTGAGACAGGGTTTCTCTGTGTAGCCTTGGCTGTCCTAGACTCTGTAGACCTGGATGGCCTCAAACCTCGAACTCACAGAGATCTGCCTCCCTGAGCCAGATCACTGTTAAGTGAAGTGTTCATTCTACTGACTGAGTCAGTCCAGCAGCTGGGGACTTATATTTACCACAAGAGATTTAAAGTCTGGAGAACAGACTCAGACGTTGTGTTGGTCCAGCTAGAAGCAAAGGCCAATGAGGCCAGCTGTCCCTTCCATCAAATCTGTAGGATCACAGAGTTGAGAGGCCACCTGGTCCCGGTCACTGTGAGTGATATTTCAGGTCTCTCTTACTATCACCAGTAAGGTACCGACTTGGGTCTTGACCTATGGCCTAAAGGTGCCATGCTGGGCACAGCAGGACTGATGAGAGCACGGGTCCAGCCCTCAAACCACTCAACAGAGAGTGAAGAAATGAGTGGGCCCAGGTTAGAAACAAACCACAGTTTGGATGGGAACCAGGTCTGCAAGAAAAGGCGTAGAGAAGTGGTTAGGAAAAAAAAATTATTCAACAAATCCTTTGCTGAACAGAGAAAGACTTTAGCCATTTTGTAGTCTGTATTGGACAGAAGGCCCCAGGAGGGCTGTGGAAAGGATTGACAAGGGAAGAATCAGGCAAAGAAAACTGTTGAAAATCTGCCTGGAGCCCTGCCTGCTCCATTTCTCTGGGAATAGCACTAAGCTTACATGTGGTGCCACCCAGGAAGCACTGACGTCCCCCCCTTTCCCCAGGCCGGACTGCTGCTGAATCCAGTGGCAGCAGACTCTGCAAGCCAGGCTCGAGACCGTTGTGGGAATTTGAAATTTTTATGGTCTGAAAAGTAGGCCTCAGCACTTTAACTTTTATTCTCTCAAGGAGCTTATAAATCCTTCTTCATTTAGCAGTTTTTGGGAAAGTGACAGCTTTTGTTAGTCAGGCTAACGTGAGATTAGAAATAAAAAATTTAACCATTAATCCTCGCCGATTAAAGTGAAACCAGAAATCAAATTGTTACCAACTGCGTGCTAATTTCAGCTTAAGTCTTTGGCAAGAGGCATTGGAAATTTTCAGTTCGCTGAGCTAATTCACAATGCCTCACTTACCGATGGCAGAGAGTCAAGGTCGCCTTCCCTCCTGGGCCCATTGTGTGAACAAGGACTGTTTCGAAATCAGTCCAATAAAACATAAAAATGGAGTCCGAAGCTACATTGTTTCTCAGCCATCACTTTCCATGTACCCCTCCTGAGCCTCCGTTCACCACCAATCTGCCCCCACCTCCACCAGCAGTGATGCAGTCTCTCATGGACACCAGGGAAACCCAGCTGTAGGGCTGGCCCCTCACATCTGTGTCAGAGCATCAACATGAAAGCAGGTGTCGCCTGAACAAGCCCTTCCTCTTACACTCAACACAGCATACAGGGGGCGGGGGAAGACTTCATGCCAATAAGCCACGTCAATTCATCAATCAAAATGAATTCATACGCTAATTAAACTAGGGAAAATAAAAAGCAGGCATTTGTATTACAGACGGGGAGAACAGTGTGGGGACATAGGGAGGAGGGTAAGATTTTGGGACAGTGGAAATTTGACAGGCACAACATCGACAAGAAGAGGCGGGAAACACATGAGTGGAATTTATAGCAAGTAGCTCTTTATGGGAAAAAAAAAAGCAAACAAATATAAGGAAACAAATGGCGCACACACATGCATTCCTATACCCAAGGAGGCAGACGTGACCACAGTCAAGCAGAACTGTGGCTTTAGTAGGAGTCCCTGCTGGGTTGTGAACCTTGACTGGGGGAGACCTAAGAGCAGAAGTAAGGAACCTCAAGTGTTCTGCCCCCCCCGGTACCCCCCTCCCGGTCCAAGCTTAGGGCGGGGAGAGGAGGGTAAGTTAGCCTATGTTCTTTGCATATATATTTGTCATTAGAAAGTGGCATTGCTTTCTCCAGCCAGGTTCCCTCTGCTTGCGTACCTGGACAGCTGTATTACCAGGGATGGGGGCGACCTGACTTCTCCTTGCTGGGCTTTGACCCTCACTCCTCCGCCCGCAGCTGCTTCTGCATGTCATGTATCGTGAGTAGCTGAACAGAAAAGGGGACACCTTCATTTATCCTTTAGACTGTTTCATCTATATGACAACAAGTATCTATGTGCGAGAGAGGACACTTCCATGTTTGCCTCTTAATGCTCAGCATTGTGTAGACAAAACAGCTAACCAAACATCTTAGTTCCTGTGTCTTCCCAATTCATATCACAGAATATCTTACAGCCAGAGCAGAGATCAAGCATGTAGTTTTCCTAGGCTCTGGGTACACCACAACACATGAGACACTGAGGAAAGAAAATTTTAAAAAAGACTATGGGGTCTTTCCCTGTTTACACTAAAAAACAGTCGGCCTATTGGCTAAACACCATAGTTTCAGCTAGTAGCTCTGATGTGTGATTTGAGAAGGTGCGTGCGTGTATGTGTGTGTGTGTGTGTGTGTGTGTGTGTGTGTGTGTGTGTGTGTGCGCGCACGCACGCGTGCCCACGGGTACTGTAATATATAGTGTCATTATGTACACATGGAGGCCAGAGGTCAGCACTGGGTCTTTTCCTCAGATGTTCTTTATCTCACTCTTTGAGACAGCATCTCTCCCTGAACCTGGAGGCCGTTGGTAGAGCTACATCGGCTAGCCAGCAAGTTCCCAGGGATGCTCCTGTCTCTGACTTGCCAACATTGAGATTATAGGCATGTGCCTCCACTCTTAACTTTTCACATGGGTGCTGCGGGTTGGACCTCAGCTCTCACGTCTGTGCACCTTGTAGCCACCGAGCCCTCTTCCCAGGCCTCCAACACCGGGCTTTTATTGTCTCTTGTCAGGTTTTCAATTGGAGTAGAAAACTTTAATATCTGCCTCAGAGTTCCGATTTTATAGAATTTCTTTTTTAAGTGTGCTCTTAAAGGCGAACAGCCTTCTAAAATTTAATAGAAAGACAAATTCCTGGTCCAAACCTATAGTCTTTGAGATGATGGCGAACATGGTTGCTGTACCTCAGGCACTGTGCCCTTGTCCTGCCTCATCTCCCAAGAACCCACCATCCCTATGAGGTGCGTGTTAAATGCCACTCTCCCACTTGCCAGAAAGACCAGCTGTAGTTGGTCAAGTTAAATGTCAGATCCACCACCAGACAGTGAGCCCACAGCACAGCAGAGAACTTTCCAGATTTTCCTCCCAAACGGGCCCCAAGACAGCATGGCTGGCGCATAGTGCGCATGAGGTGAAAAATAAAACTCTTTTTCTGTTCCCTGAGGCAGACCGTGAAACTGTAAAGATGAGCTGGCATTTTGTTTTATTTTGTGTAATAAACTGCTCTTTTCACAGCAGTTGGCCCTGGGGGAGTTTCAAATTGCACACGGCTTGGCTGCAGCTGTGGGTGTGGCCTGACTCCATCCCAAGACAGCTTGGAGGCCACACAGCTGTGTTGGGCCCAGAGGATCTTAAAATTAACATCTGGGCTGTACCCTTTCAAGTTTGGCCCCCAAACAAGTCGAGTCATTTTCACAAGGCAGGACCACTGATTTGAAGAATCTGTTATTGCTTTACCCTCATTACTTGAGGTGTATCAAATTTCACCAAAGACTGACACTCGCATTTGGCCTAGGTCGCTTTCTGAATCATCCCCGTGCTAAGCTGTGGTTCGGCCTCGGAGACTCTGCTAAAGAGTTTCTCTGATCTCCAGGCAGTCAGTTTCCAGGGAGTTTCAGCCTGGTAGATTTTGCTGGTGGCTGTTGTTCAGTCATTTGTTCTTGGACCCTTCTTGTGTAGGCTTTCGCATCTGGGGAGTGTGTGATCTCTGAGCTCATTCATCCTCTGAGTACAGGCTTATTCTTTCCTGGGGAAGTGTCTGGTCTCCTTTCCTGACCTTGGGACCAGAACAGCAACGTGGGTATCATTTGAGGAGACAGGGGAAAAGCCACCAGGTCACCTGATGCCACCACATTCTTGAGTGGAAACCAAAGCAGCTTTGGGAGAGAGCAGGACTGTCTGGTGGGCCAAAGGACCAGCAACTGCACAGTCAGTCACAGCCACCGGCTTTCTGGCAGTGAGCTGGGGGAAGAGGAACTGTTAGGTGGAGAAAGGCCCAGTTTTCAGTTGCCTAAGTGACTTTAATGCTTCCACCTGCCATTCATGCACACTGCCCAGGCTGTGTGCTTCTTCGCAGACCCACATACCGGCCCTGACTGAAGAGCAGATGCAGAGGCCTGATATGGTCCAGCACTGGAGGCCACTTCTGTCTTTCATGTGTCCCCCAGAGTTGTTAGGGATGGAAACAGCATAAAATCCCAAAGCTTGCCTGAAGGAAATGGGTGCATGAGGATAATACAGGCAGAGAGAGAGAGAGAGAGAGAAAGAGGGGGGGTGGTCAAATAGCTTCCTATGTCCAAGGCCTTGCTCCACACCCCAGGAGGGGTTCCACTCATTGTTAGGAGGGACTTGGCGGAAATAAGAGAAAAGCCCACAGTTATAATGCTGATACAGAGTGTCTGCTCTAGACTGCCAGGGGTGCCTCCCTCAGGTCTTGTCTGGGGAGAGCCCTGCTCTCTGGAAGGTACACTCATCACAGGCTCAGGTAAGGGAGACAGAACACAGGAAAAAGTCCTTTCCTGTTAAAACGCAGGGCAAGCTCCCAGGTCACGGCCACACTGCTCTCTTGTCATTGCAGTCCTGTGCAGCCCATGTCTGTCTGCAGCTGGCCTGAATCTGGAAAGAGGGGGCTCCAGCTGGCTGTAACTATTGATGTCACTCACAAAGGGAAATCTGGATGTGATCCTGAGACGAAGGCCCCTGGCAAGTTGTCACACCTACTCTGCTTAGTCCGGAGATGGGGGAGTGTGTGGGGTGCAGCCTGAGTTTGGGCCTTTAATGTAACCAAGTGTTTTCTTTAGGTGAGTCTCCATTTCCAGATCTCAGTGATGGTGATTTGCTATTAAATGAACTTCCATAGGAAAGACTCAACCCAAGGGTTAGAATTAGAAGGTTAGGGTTAGAATCAGGGCTAGAGGGTTAGGGTTGGGATTAAGGTTAGGGGTTGGGGTTAGGGTTAGGGTTGGGGTCAGGGTTAGAGGATTATAGTTAGCAGTAAGGTTAGGGTTAGGGATTTAGGTTACGGTTAGAGTTAGAGTTAAAGTTAGGGTTAGGCAGTTAGGGGATTAGGGTTAGGGTTAGAGTTAGGGTTAGATGGTTAGGGTTTGGATTAGAGCAGTGGTTTTCAACCTGTGGGTTGTGACCCCTTTGGCCTTTGAATGACCTTTTCACAGGGGTCACCTAAGATCATCCCAAAACACAGATATTTACATTACAGTTTATAACAGTAGCAAAATCACAGTTATGAAGTAGCAGCACAAAAAATTTTACGGTTGGGAGTCACCATAATATAAGAAATTGTATTAAAGTGTTGTAGCATTAGGAAGGCTGAGAGCCACTTGGTCAGAGGGTTAGGGCTAAGGTTCGGATTAGGGTTAGAGTTAGAGGGTTAGGATCAGAGAGTTGGATCAGAGTTAAAAGGTTGGGTTAGGGTAGGGTTAGGAAAGGGTGTCATTGTTAGTGTTAGCGTTAGTGTTAGGGTTACGGTTAGGATAGGGTATCAGGGTTAGTGTTAGTGTTTGGGTTAGGGTTAGGGTAGGATACCCTCTCAGAAACTAGTACAGAAACAAAGCAGGATTGGAGTTAGTGTAGGATATGAAGATTAGGGTTAGGGTAGTCTTAGGGTAGGATATCAGGCTTAGGATTAGGATAAGATATCAGGGTTAGGGTTAGAGTTAGGGTAGGATATCAGGGTTAGGGTCGGGTCAAGGTTAGGGTTAGGTTTAGGGTTACGGTTAGGGTTGTGTAGGGTGAAGATTAGGGTAGGATAGGGTTAGGGTTAGAGTTAGGGTTAGGGTAGGGTTAGGGTTAGTTAGGGTTAGGGTCAATGTTAGGATAGGATATTCTCTCTTACACAGAAACAAAGCAAGAAGACCCGGAGGAGATTAGACCTACCGAGAACGAAACATTCTCCTCCTCAGAGGCGGCTCTGCCACTGCCTTTTCAGTGTCACATCCTGACAAGGTGGGCACACTTTTCCAGAGACTCTAGCTCTGTGGCTCAGACTTTGGCCTCTTCCTCTGTGTAAGTTTAGGTGGAGACAAGCAAGGGACAGGAATCTACTGAAGTCTGAAGCATGCACATTTCCCAGCATACACCTCACATTTTAGCAGCTGTGAGAAAGTTGAGTGTGAATGCTGTTTTACTTAAAGGTTTTTTTTTTTTTTTTCTAAGCTGAGATTGTTCCAACGGGAAATTTAAAGTCTGTAGCTAATGAGGAACAAAAAGGTTTTTTTTTCCTTAACCTCGTATTTGGTGGGCAGTTCTTGAGCCTCTCTGTTGGAAATATGACAATGTGGGTCTGATAAAATATGACTGTTTCGAACTATCAAATAGCAATATAAAATATTTGCACTAGATTTAGTTCTCATAAGAGGTGGCAGATTGATGGAGCATGGATAAAGCCAGTCAGCCTTCAGGAATGGCTGCTTCGTGAGAAACAGGCCCTTCCTTTTCCTGGGGACAGGGATGTTCCCACACACATCTTAACTTGCAATGCTCTCAACATACAGACCTAAAACCTCATTCCCTGCTGAGGCCTCCAGCAAGAGTTGGGGGTTTCTGTAAGAATTCTGTGGTGGAAGAAGACATTCCTGAGACTGGGGTTCATCCGGTCATTGCATTCTGATCAGCCACAAGACAAGAAGGCTGTCATCAGAGCCCAGCCTTT
The DNA here is from genome assembly GCF_903995435.1 of Acomys russatus. Classification (NCBI taxonomy): domain Eukaryota; kingdom Metazoa; phylum Chordata; class Mammalia; order Rodentia; family Muridae; genus Acomys; species Acomys russatus. The sequence goes on from NC_067160.1 coordinate 11,697,430, forward strand.
CACAGCGAGGCTCTGCAGTGTGCTCTTGTAACACTGATGCTTCAGACCCGCTGCTCACCCACCGCTCTGCCTCCTCCTGCTCCTTGGTTCCCATGGCACCACTACCTCATTTTGCTGGCCTTAGCCCAGAGGCACCACCCTTCCCAGTCCTCCCTCTCCTGTGCTGGTGCTCTGAAGCAGGAATGGCTTCGCAGGCTCTTACCCTGTGATAAAGTTGGACAAAGTATTTTGACAAGGGATATTGACTGACTCCAAGACACCCGGGAATCACACCTCCAATTTACCAAGGATTAGTATAACTCAAGACTTTTTAAGCACAAAAAGGATAAAACATTAATTGAAGAAAATCAGCCTTTCTTGTGGAATAAACAAGACACTCCATGCTATGTTATACTGAAAATGACCATTTACACTTGGGTACATGTAGCCATGAAGGCTCCAAACATACTCAGTTCAGTTCTCCCAAAGGTTTGGCTAACTACCTCCAAAGTTGTTTGGAACTCTTCTCAAAAACAAAGAAAATATGTTCCATTTACACGGCACTGGGGAACCACTGTTGCTATGCTATATGACACTGCTGAGCCACTGATATTGATATATATTATAATTTATATATTAATTAAATAAATACAATATGTGTGCATGTATGTATATTTGTATATACATATATCCATATATATGTATGAATTCAGCCTTGTCTAAATTCACAGATTATGAGCTAGCATTTCACTAAGCATCTGCCCTCCTCTCCCCTTTCTTCCCCTCCCCGTCTCCTTCCCTTCCCTTCTTTCCTATCTGCTGTGATAGGAGCAGGGAGGAATTTTACTTACAACCTCACCATTTAACTTAGGGGCACTCCCCTGTCCTGCACATTGATCCCACCATGGTTATTGCCTGGACTGTCCAGCCATCTTCCTTCTTCTGTCTAATCCTATAGCTGTTGCTGCAATTTCAACTCTCCAGCAACTGTCTTCCTGGAGGACTGTTGGTTACTCCCATCGCACCTGATTCCTCTTTTGTTTGTTTGTTTGGTTGGTTTGGGTTTTTATTTATTTGTTTATTTATTTTGGTAGCACGGGAGGGGGGGTATCTTTTCAAGATAGAGTCTCTCTGTGTAGCCTTGGCCATCCTGGACTTGCTTAGTAGACCAGGCTGGCCTCGAACTCACAGCACTCACCTACCTCTGCCTCCCTGAGTGCTGGGATTACAGGCATGGGCCACTGGGTCAGGCTTGCACCTGATTCTTGAAGGCTCTGTGAACATCTTCCAAGAGGAGATCCCAGCATCAGGATCAACCAACCAACCATCTATCCACCACTGGAAGATAGTCCTGATTAAAAGGTCTTCATGGGAGGTCGGGGGTGGGGGGTAGGTGGGGAGGGAGAGAACCATTTGCCCCTCCCTCTGCCTGCCCACCAAGTCTCCCACCCACACTTGTGCACAGATCAAATCAGTCTTAAGTGATCCTAGTCAGGCACTCTGCTGGGCACTGCATAATAAGATCCTGGGATTAAGCTAGGTTACTCACAACACTCAGAATTTCTGAAAGAGTAGATGGAGTTTCAGGAATGCAAAAGCACCACGCAACAATGGATCCTGGAAAGGGGCTCGTGAGCCCATTGGTCCAGATGGCCAATTGCATCTGGGGAGCACGCGTTCCCACAGAGTTCATTTAAACCATTTTGCCGTGTTCCCTTTTCCTTATTGACACATCACTGCTGACAGTTGGCATGCCCGGTTTTCCAGAGCCTACCCTTTATAAATATTATGAGCACATATCACACCAGTATTGTTGCAATGATCTGCTCTTTGAGACAGCACCAGTGACTGCTTTGTGTCCTTGGTGAAGCTGCAGCCTTGTAATAAACAGGGTATAAATCTTTCCAAGGTTCAGCAGTTCCCTTAAGCCAAGAATGCTACATGTAAGCTATCAGGTTTCCAGCATTACCCTCATCCCGACCTTCATAGCCCGTGCTCCCTCCGTGCTTTGATATGTAGTCCCAGATTTGGGGATTTAAATATGGCCAGTGATCTAATCATTTTCCCTAACAGAGGGCAGGTTTCATTGTAATCTGGAAGTAATTTTCATCTGAATATCATCAACAGCCAAACACAATAAAATACATATAAGCCAAGCCCCTCTCCACCGCACCACTATAGCTCTCCACAGATGGGAACACTGGCTTTGTTGGGGGTGCAAGAAAGAAAACAATTGCCATGCATGAAGACGGCTGTGCTAGCTGTAAGCCACAAGGTTTTCCCCTGTGGATATTGGACACTGAATCAGAGGCCAAGGCCATGAAGTAGTCAGCAAGCTGGACGCAGGGGCCTGAGAAAACATCCTCATCCTTGCTGTGGTCTGAACAGGTGACAAGCTCTTGGTTCACTCCTGTCTACCATAGGGAAAGATCAGGGACTGTCCGCAGTGGTGCTCAGCCCGTGCCCACTGCTCTGGAGATGAGTAAGAAAAGCCATGTCCTGGAGATCACTTTCACCAGTGCCGGATTCCAGACTGCAGACTGACACCATGTTTGACTCTTGAGCCTCCAAACTGTGTCTACAAAATTAAGACCCAGACATACTGCCCGCTTCAGGCTTGGCTGTCTGGGGATGGGAAGCTGCAAACCACGGTGATCCTGAAGACTAAATAGCTGGGTCCCACGTTCAAATCCTTCTTTTCACTTTATTAACCATACGCATGTTTGTGTTGAGAGCCGTCTTCCAGTGATCATGCTCAGCAGAGACTGACTGTGGGCACAGGCTGATCTGTCATCAGCTGTCCCCTGCCTGAGGTGGTAACTCTTTTGCCAAACAGCAAAAAATCCATAGCATCAACAAGCCGCACTTGAGTCAGTTAGAAGGAACCCAGGAGTGTATTCTGCAGATATATAATTGGGCAACAGCACAAACCCCTGGTTAGGTGTGTCCTTCACTCAGGTTCCCATCATTCAATTCCCGGCTCAGCTGAGATGATGTCACAGCCATTTCCTGTCACCCCATTCACCCAGAAACAGCAGACCTAGCAGCACGGTAGGAGGAAACTTCTGGGGTAGGAAAGGAACTCCACCTACTTTTTAGTGCTTCTCCCTTTCTTTCAGTTGTCCCAGGAATTTCCTCCACTTCCCCCCCACCTCAAAGTGTTTGCGCATTTTCAGTAGTTGCCATTTGAGGCATTAGTGGGCCTCTTGCTTTGTGGACTATAATCTTTAAAAAGCAAACTGGTGCCTGTGACTTTTCCATGGTATGTGTCCCAAGTCCTCAGTGGCCTGTGAGGATGCCAGCTTTGAGAAATTTTTCTCTACCCGTTTTGTCCTTTGGTGTGAGAGTGAACTGATATGAGGGAAGTGACTTCCACCATCAAATCTCTCCTCGTGCAACAGTCACCTGCAATCTCAAAGGACAGATGTGTGGCGTCCGGCTCAGGGGACACGGACTGCTCCTCACGCGGTTTCTTTGTTTTACATTGCCTAGTCCACTTTCAGATTGTTTGGAAATCCTGGTGTTGTCAGAATTTTCCTTACTCTATTTTGACCCTTAGGGGACACCTTCCATCTCATGACCTCTTCTCTGCCCACCATTCTGCTCACCTTTCTCTACCCCTGTGTGCCTAAGAGACCACAGACACTATGAACTGGCCACATTGTGAAAGACACCGTGCACAAAATTAACCACAGTCTATATCCCCAAGGGCCTAACTCAGCTCTGCATGAACCTATATAGGCTAAATAAATCTGGGTGGGTTCTCTATTGAAATCAGAAGAAACTGCATGCAGATGGTGTGTCTGTGCATGTGCGTGCGTGTGTGTGTGTGTGTGTGTGTGTGTGTGTGTGTGTGTGTGTGTACTAAGTAGAAGGCCTATAGGAGGTTTAGAAACTGGGGATTAGAAAACTGTTAGACTGTAAATCCTGAGGTCCGTTGTTAGGAGGAGGCCTTGGTGATTAAGTTATGATCTTTGTTCAAAGTGACTCTAAGCTGGAGAAAGCTTATGTGGACGAGGGGGAAAGAGGTCCTCGAGGTTTCTGGAACCTCAACCAAGTCTCAGAAAATAACCTCTTGGGGAATTAGGGATATGTAAAATGAGAAGCATGTGGAATGCTTTTCCCTTTATACACACGCAGGCCCAGAAATTAGGGGAAAGTGTTCAGCTAAAGCTATTTAGGGTTTGGCTTCGCTCGCCTCTGAAAAGTAGTTCAAGATGTTAGGTGAACCCAAAGTACAGTCATGTTCACCTTCTCCTACCGAAAAGAGTGTGCGCAGCAGCTGGGGAGGACGTGTTTAATGTCAAGTTAATAGAAGGAGAAGAAGGTATGTTGGAGTTGAAAGGAGGGGGGAGTGTTCAGAAACACACAAAGAAAACATTGGACACCATCAGTCCCTTGGCTGAGCAACAGGGCGCAGCAGCCTGAAATCTTGTGTCTAGTCTTCCGCATGCACCTCCCAGGGCATAGAAACCCCGCTTGGAAACCCCCCACCCCCCCCTTCTAACACGACTCTTCAGTCACCAGATGCTCCCTCAAAAATCTAGCTATTGCACCTTAGTTTTCTAACAGGAGGAACTTGGGGGGCCCAATGAGAGGTTTGAAGTGTAAGCGACCAGTGTTATGCCTACGTGGTTAGACTCCTGCGTACCTGTACTTGCTGTGCAGACTTTGCCCCACCTAATTTAAAGTTATTGGTTAATAAAAAAAAAAAAAAAAATGAAGCTTGGGATTTGGCGGAAGAAAATGGGGTAGACTTTGAGATTCTGAGGCTAGAGGTTGGGGGACAGGAGGAGAATATGCAGGAGATGGGGAGGACGGACGGAGTCCAGAGAAGATCATAAGGCAAATACCTGGGACTTGGATGGGAGAAAGGTAAATTGATAGTAGGGATAATAGATTGGTTATTATGTTCATCTCTGGGCCTAATTTTGAAAGAATTATAGTCTCATTGTGTGGTTATTTGGAGGAAATTATTGATCAATGAATAAATAAGGATTTACTAAATATATGACAAATGACAAATTAATTATTAATATTCATCAACACACATGTTTCAGCTTTTCCTATCTGCCAGTGACCTTAGCACCCAGATATTTAAGCCATACATGCTTAGGCTCTCTCACTCACTCTCACACGCTAATTAGTCATTCAGGTCTTGTTATCTCCCTCAGTGAATCGCCAACTTCCATTGACTTACTCCACTTCCTCTGGAGCCCGGGCACCTGGCTTAGCTCTATCACAGCACTCACCGGAAGCACAGCAAGAGACAACCCGCAGGCTCCCCGCTTCCTCTCTTGCCCACCCTACCTATGTGTCCCTCTCCCCACCACCCACAGAGGTATCTAGCTCTCTTCACTACATCCACAGCTACGTTAAACTTAACTACATTGCTCCCCTTCCCAATGTACTGGAGGACAGCTTCTACCAGCTTCCCAGAGACCTGAGGAAGTGAACAAAACCAAACAGACATAGGAACTTAGAGAAGGCCTCATGATGTTGGAACGTTGGTTGTGTGGCTTCCAGGGATAGGTGTGATCTTTCACTGTAAGACACCCAGCTAACATCCCCATCCCCTTCCCTCCTCACAATAGTTTTGACAGAGTCCTGACACTTGGGTTTATCCTCAGCTGGGAGTGTTCAGTGGACATCCTAATAAACAGCAGCCCCATTAAGAAGATGTGTGTGCGCTGTGATACTCATTTGCGCAGTATTTGTGTCTGCCATCTGTTAAACAGCTGTAGCTTCGAGACGAGAAAGGGAGGCAATTCAACATAATGCAATAAGTTCTTTTCTATTTGCATTTTTTAATTGATACTGTCTTTTTAATAGCCAAAAAAATCTCTCTCTACATTTTGAGTGTTATCTTAATGACTTAAAATTTCTGTATCTTGGAAAGCTTCAAACTACTTCCCTAAGCACTAGAAAGTTTCTGAAAAACAAATGTGTTTGAAATTTAGAATACAAGCTGCTCTGTAACATCCATATGCAAAATCTTGGCTCTTTGGATTATCTAAGGCAAATTCTTAATTCAAAACTGACTTCCTTTGCCACCCACTATTAGTGATCTGTGCTCATGGAAGACAAACCAATTTTAAATATTTTTCTAAATATGATATATTTAGGAAAGATAAATCTACCCCAGATTTGTGCTTCGCAGTTTTACAAAGCTAAATATAAATGCTTTCTGAATTATCTGCTGTTTTAATGCTTTGGGCCTAAAACCCTTAGAATACAAACAAAACACAACATAATTTTGTGCCTTGGTCATACATTATAAAACAAGGAAGGCTTCTAAGCATTCCATTTTTTCCTGATTATCTACACTTTCATTCTAATCAAGAGACCCAGGAAATCAAGAATGCATTTTTTCAGGTTTTCAGAGGCACCTTTGCTCATGTGCTAAAAACCTCCCAGGCATAACCCTGCCCCAGGGTGGATTGCTGGGTGCCTAACTGAAGAGAGCATCTGTGGTTTGGAAACTGCATGTGAAGAAGCAGGCAGGGGCTGGGCGCTCTGAGCTTTCCTTCTCTAGCGCCACGCCCATGACAGCCCACAGCATCACCTAATTTCTTTGATGTTTAACTGTGAGACAGGGATATGAAACCAATCAACTTCTTGAAAATGCTTGCTATGATCTAAAATGGCCCTGATCTTGAGTGCATGATAATTTATAGTGGGGAAGAAAGTCCACTTACAGCAGAGACGTGAATCAGAAGACATCGCTGGAGCATAAGGTCTGAATGGGGATTTCCTTTCGAAAAGCAGACTAAAACTCGTTAAAAGGGGGCCTTACTTTGTCATGTATTTAGATGGGAATTATAATTGTAGCTATAAATTTCTTTTAATAACCAGGAATGAAAGAAGTAGATTTCTTCTCATAACTTTCCCATCAAGCTTTATGGTAGTAAGACACCACATTTTGCTATCGCGTTCTTCCATAAAAATGACAGAATAGTTTAGGACTTCATTTTTTCTCAAGGGGCCCCTTTAAGCATTTGATTTTCAAACTTTTCTGATGAATTTCTATTCTATCATTTTTCTCTATTAGTTACTGCTTATTTTCCCTGTTTCTACCACTCCCATCTGCCAAGAGCTTTGTGTGTGGCTCCAGCGACCATCAACAGCTCTTCTATCAACATCACAAAATCCCACATCTGCTACAAGATTTGCTACTTCACTTTGTGGTAGATTTATCCTGTTTTGTTAAAGTAACTGCCAAGCCTACTGTTCACTGGAAAGAGATTTTAATTATGTGTGGGAAGGGGTAGTTTTATAAATAGAGGATGTTGGTGAATGTTTTCCTGTCGTGGTGATTTTGTTACTCTGCCATTTGTAACAGAAGAAACTACAAGAATCTACCTTTTCTTTTGTTATTTCTTGTTTCTTTGTTTATTTCTTTTTTTTTTTTTCTTTTCTGCCTATACAAATCCATCTCATACTAAACTGAGGTAGCCTCTGATGTCTGATCCCTAGGAAAATTCCTATGAGAAAATACTTCTAGACACATAAGATTGACATCAATGGAATTCTTCTCATTTGAATAATGAGTAAATGAAAGAAAGATATGACCATATAACATATCAATTCCAAAACAGATGTTTGCTCATCAGTGTTGCACTCTTATACATAGTTTGAACATAGTTTGTGGCCTCCAAGGATCCACTGTGACTGAAAACTTGAACCTCAAGGAAGTGGTAGGACCTTTGAGAAGTGTACCCAATAAGTTCTGAGGTCATTGGGAACCTGAATATTTCCCATGAGTCCTTTGGCAGTTCTTCGATGTCTGCTGTTCTTCTGAGAGCAGCGTTAGAAGAAGAGTGATGCTTGGTGCCTTTCTCTGCCTGCTCCGGCTCTAGATGAGAAGACCGCTTGCTCTTGCACGCATCTCTCCCCATCACATGCCGAATAAATGGAACCAACCAATCCTGGATGGTTAACCTCCAAAAACTGCAAGCTAACTATCATTTTCTCTTTGTAAGTTACCTGTCTTGGGTGTTTGGCTGCAGTAATACAAAACTGACTACTACAAGCTCACAGTAAAATGATGAAAACCACCTTCACACTATTTCATACTAAAAAAAACTATTCCTTTTGAAGAGGTTTCTTGATGACAAAACCAATTATACATTGTGCATTTCTGTTATTAGATAGTAAGTAACAAGTAAGGTTACACACACACACATACACACACACACACACACACACACACACACACACACACACACACACCCCTGAAGGTCATTTGCTTCTGAAAAGAAAAAATCTATTTGGGAATCTATGTCCATAACATTGGGGAAAAGGAATGGCTTGGCCCATTGAAGTTAGAAGGCATCGCTCTCAGCGACTAATGAAAACAGACCCATCTATGGAAACAGCCAGTCCTTAGCTTCTCCTGACCTTCCTCCTTTCCTATACATAGTGGACTTACCATTTTTCTCTGAGATGGAGCCTAATGCCCAGCTGACATCTAACGCAGGTACCTGCCCCCTTTTATGTTGCCACCTTAGACAATGGGTTGCCTCTGGCTGGGAGGCAAACCCAGAAAAAGAAGAGGAACTATTGTCGTTAGTGAAACAAGGAAGGGAGAACAGCTGGGAGAAGGGTGTGAGGCCCAGTAGTCAATACTATAACTGACTAAAGCTCAGGACCCTGGGGCGTGGGAAGTCCTCCATCATGACCTGCCTGAGGAACAGCTGTGGGGCCCTTCTTCCACCAACTCTACTATCAATGGTCAGTGTTGCCCAAGTCCTCACCCTCCCATGCTTACAGGTGTATTTGTGAGTGGCCCTCCACAGGCAGCTTGCTCACCGTGATATTGGAGGGACCCTGAGGAATAAGTAGGTAGAACATGTGGCCTTATCAAATCTGGCCAGCACGAAGCTAGTTCTAACGGCAAGAACTAGAGTCAAGGTTCATGGCCACAGGCAAAACATTCTTTGCGAAGAAAAAAGTCAGTTGGGGGAAAACTAAAATGGCACCCAGATGTCATGTCAATGATAAACGTTGTTGGGGTTGACAAGACAAAGAGGTGCTTTGTAGTTCTTGCATATGGTGATACCTGGGGCCCAGCCAAAGATCCCCAACGCCTTCCTACTTTTCCTGTTCTTCTCAAACGCCACTTGCAGCATGATTACTGTCTCTGCCTCTTCAGAAGATCATTGTTTTAGTCCATACTGGCTGCTGTGGGGAGCCAAGGATGCCTTGAGTGAGTGTGGAAGAAGCAGATGAAGTCCTTGGGGAAAGTGTAATGTTGATATGAGCATTGACCATGTCAAAGATCAATGCCTCGGGCCCATTAGGAAATTATCAAAGCCTTCCCCATGTGCTCCTGGCTCAGGATTAACAAAGCCTTTCTCTGGCCCAAGTGCAAGGTTTTTGGTTTTGGCTTTTGGTTTTCCAGACAGGGTTTCTCTGGTTAGCCTTGGCTGTCCTGGACTCCCTTTGTAGACAAGGCTGGCCTCGAACCTACAGAGATCCGCCTGCCTCTGCCTCCCGAGTGCACCACCACGACTGGCTTCCCAAGTGCAAGGTTCGCTAGAGTGTTTCGGAACAATTGACTACTGTGTGCAAAACCTAGCTACTGCATCTTTCTCCTAGATGTTTGTAGCCCAAGACAGCTCACCTTCAGAGACCTTCTACCCAGACTAAGTGACCTCTCTCCCTGTGGTGCACATAAACACACTGAGGTTCCTGGTTGCTAACTAATAACCATCAGAGTATACACAGCCCGCCTGAGCCCAGCTTTTCTATGCGTGTGTCTACGTGTCTCTCATCACCTTGCAAGTCCTGGTCAGGTCAAGATGCCAAGCCACGAAGAACATGGCAAGCCAATGAAGAAATGGATTGGCTGTTAAGAACACTTGAGCTCTTCCAGAGGACTTGCGTGGGGTTCCCGGCATCCATGTAGAGAATTCATGAATGCCAGTAACCCCAGCTCCAAGAGATCTGCTTCTCTCTTCTGGACTCTACTGCATCCACATGCACGTGGCATATGCACAGATACACACATACACATACATTTTTTAATTGAGGAGAAAAGGGACGGGAAGGAGAGAGAGAAAGAGAGAGAGAGAGAGAGAGAGAGAGAGAGAGAGAGAGAGAGAGAGAGAGAGAGAGAGGGCCTGACAGCTCTGAAGGCTGGAAGCCCATGATCATGAGGCCACTGTGGTCAAGGTTTGGTGAGGTTTGTTGCTTCCTTCACAAAGTGATGCCCTCACCATAGCCTCACATGTCAGAGGTGGCAAACAAGCTCCCTTGAGTCTTTTATAGCAGAGCACTAAGCCTATCCCTGGGGGCTTTTCCTAATGATCTTATCACCTCCCAAAACCCCTACCCCAATACCTTAGAAGTTCATATTTCTACATATGAATTTTGAAGGGACACAGACACCCAGGAGATGGTGCTTATTTCAAAAGCACATACAATTGGGCCTCTCAGGCCCCACAAATTGCCAGTCCATCTTTAACTCGTGTTTCAGTCACAGCAGGGGATGTATCAGAGAAGGCACTGTGTAAGCAGCATTCGACCATTTTCCCATAATTGCGAACTAAATATTCACCCCCTCTTACTTATTCTAAAAGTTGTTTTCTTTTTATTTGTTGGTCGGTTGCTTTATTTGAACCTTACTGAAACTCTAAAATCTGCCTAAGTAGTAATATCTGTTTCTCACAGTTAAATCTCAGTTGTCCTTATTCATGCATTGTCTCCTCACAGGTGAAGCCTTCCCAGGCTTACTTCCTGGAGAGATAAGAGTTCAGGTCAAAGGCAGTTAGTGAGGACTATTATATACACACACACACACACACACACACACACACACACACTCATGAATGAATGGTGTGTGTGTGTGTGTGTGTGTGTGATACAAATATTCTTTGGGTGCTTTTTATAGGCCAAGAGCTGATGGGAACAGAACTATTCTTTCTTCATGAGGCTCACTGTTCACCTTGGGGAAGCATGACATGCCAGCAACGGGACTATTACATAACATAGAGATTGAGCCAATTTCAGGGAGCTAGGAGCAAAGTTCACCAGGAATTGGAAGAAGAAGAGCAGTGAGGAGCTGAGCTGAGTTTGCAGGAGGTAGCAAGTAGCTCCCAGCACACAGAAGTATGAAAAGCTCCTGGGGGCACCTAAGTAAGCTGAGAAGGCACAGATAGACTTTGTAAGATATGATACAAAGACAGTGTTTCCTCTTGAATTAGGTAAAAGCTCCATTTGCCTACATCTTACAATCCAGGTTAAGGCATCGCCATCATGATCACTGCAGTAGCTCCCCAATATGCTCTCCATGTCTCCTTACCTCACTACAGTCACCTCCCCACACACTGTTCTCAGCGGGCCTGTCAACTGTAATTCAAGTCATGTCACTCCTCTATTCAAAACCCCACTGCATTCCTCCTCAGCACGGAAACCAAAGCATCTCACCAAGGCCATGTGTGAACGTCTTCCTGTTGCCACTCAACTCCAGTCACTCCACCTTCCGTGCTGATCTGCCAGCACTCGGGTCCTTCACCTAGGATGCTCCTCTGTATTCCATGAAGCTTCCCACTCTAGCCTTGAGCAAATCAAATGCTCCACCAGCGAGGCCTCCTCTCCTCCATGCTTAGCTCATTTACCCCAAATCCTGGCTAGTGTATGTCAACTTGACACAAGCTGGAGTCACTGGAAAGGAGGGAACCTTGGCTGAGAAGTGCCTCCATGAGAGCAGGCTGTAGCCATGCCTGTAGGGCATCTTCCTGATTAGTGATCTCTAGGTGTGTGTGTGTGTGTGTGTGTGTGTGTGTGTGTGTGTGCATATTTGAAATACTAATCTTAAAGTATAACTGTTGCTTTTCACCTTCCTCCCTCTAATAAAATGTTGGTGTCATGAGGCAGGAACTTTTACTCTCCATTGGGACTATATTAGTCACTACTGTTTTCTGGTGACAAGATATCTAAGAAAATCAACTTATTAGAAGGGGGAAAAAAACCAGTTTGTCTTGTTTGTAGTTTCAGACATTTCAGTTCCATAGTCAGAGGAGTAGGAAAGAAGAAAGGGGAGGGGAGGGGAGAAGGTGGGATGGAAGAGGAGCGGGGCTGTGGTCTAGATATCCCCTTGAAGGGCACACACCCAACAATCTAACTACCTTCCCCAGCCCTTTCCTCTCAAAGGCTCTAACACTTGCCAACAGTGCCCAGCTGGAGAACAGTGGCTTTCAGTGAGCCTTTGAGAAACATTTAGGATCCAAACCATGACAACGATGACTGACTGGCTCCAACTATTTTGAACAGAAGGAAACAGGATCAAACAAATGTTCGGTTCAGATTAAAGAAGAATAAGAGCAAGAAGTGCAGTCTGGACATGAGTTGATTACGCCAAGGATGAGAGCCCCTAGCAACGGCAAGAGGAAGAAGCCAGAGTCTAAGAAAGTCTTGAAACTGATAGAATGTGAGGTTGAGTGAAAGGGCGACGTAAGGACGCCTGGTTTGTAGAGGGGAGGGGCCACTGAGATCAGGAGGAAGAAGTAAGCTAGAAAGAGGAAACTGAGGCAGTCTAACGCCTATCTAATAACCACCTCTCTCATCTACCAAAAGCATTGCTGAAGTGGGAAAGGGATAGCAAAGCAAAAGAAAACTACCTCTGCTGTGGAACTAGATATTAGACTTTTGAGGGCTTCTCTACCCTAGCTAGCTCCCAAATAATCCAGACAGAGACCTTTTGGATTCATAAAAGCTTTAAAGCACCATAGCTGGGCAGACACCAACCCTCTAAGCCAATTTGCAATTTCCCAGCTATCCACCTCATTGCTTGATATAATTGTTCCTAGCTGGGCTGCTTCTGTTCCATCGGGCCAGCCCTCATGGCCACACGCTTGTGGTCCATTCTACCCCATGGAAACTTCTCTCTTCTCCAGCTTCCTCTCCTCTACCTCCGAAGCTCTGCCTACTTCTCTCTGCCCAGTTACAGGCTGTCAGCTACTTTTTTTTTTAACTAGTCAGAGAATATTGGTGAGCAAAGTCACACAAACTCACATACAGAGCATCACTTGGTGTATGTGAGAATGCACTGGTCTGGGCTGCAACCAGATCTTGAGGGACAGTACTTAGCATTAGAATACATAGCACCAGACCAACCTCCAACATACTTCAGAGACTATTAAGCTAAAGCTCTACATGCCATGGAAAATGGCAGGGTGGTTGTGAGTAAAAAGCACTCATATTGGAATTGCTACAGGCTAGGGAGCCCAGGCGCACTGTCCTGTGTGGCTGCTGCATGAAAGGATTCCAGGCTGGCATTTACCACACACCTCATAAAAATGACTCAACCTCTTTGCCCCAGCTTTCCTATTAGAACAAGGAGTGAGCAGGGCTCCATCATGCCAGGTAGAATGTGGCTTAAATATTATTATTCTGCCTGAAAGTGGCCTGGAGCAAGACAGGGTGGATCTGGACTTTGTGGGGCCTAGACTAGAATGTAAACTAAAAGTATGCTTAGGAAAGAAAGAAAAGCCGGGTATAGTGGTGCACTCCTGTAATCCCAGGACTTGGGAGGCAAACCTGTGACTTTGAGGCCAGCCTGGTCCACAAAATGAGTCTGTCATAGCCAGAGTTCTGTTATACAGAGAAATTCTACCTCAAAATAATGCATTAGTTAACTAAAAAATAAGTAAAAAAAAATAAAAATAAGGAAAGAAAGAAAACCACAATAGATAAGGCTGTCAGGTGCCATGTGTATCACAAAACACAGAAACCCCCAATGCTTTATTAGTGAGTTACTTGGCATCCATCCATAATATCATTCCTATAATACTTGGCTGCACAGTGTTGATTGCATCCTCATATGACAACAGCTTTGTAATATGATTTTTATAGAGAGAATAAAAAGATCAGTCTTTTCTCTAGATGGTTGAACAAAATTTGTTTTTTTTAAAATTATTGATAGATGGAATGTGTTGAACACTAGACAGACACATCACTATAAATAAGGATTTGTGCCTTAAAAGTATAAGAATTGTGACTCATTCTAATTCACACGTTCCTGTCAAAAAGAATGTTTCTGTATAGTGGTGTATTTTTGTTGTTGAGTTTCTTTCTGGCAGGAGTAACTTCTGCTACACTAGTCATTTACCACAATAGCCCCTCCTGTGTTTCTCCAATCTGATGTCCCCTTTATCACTCACCTGCTCAGAACACATAGCCCCGTAGAACATGTGGACTCTATGCTTTCACTTCTGGGCTCTAAATCTTCTTGTCTTGATGCTGAGAGACCAGTGCACTGAGCAACAGAAGTGTTCCTGGAAGCTGTGTTTACTGGGGCATGGTGAGCAAGAACCTACCTACACATGGGGCGTCCCTGTAGACCATGTAACTATATCTCAGGAAGTCATGAACTGCCTTAACTAGATCCCCAAAATATTAGTGGCCATTCCAAGCTCCCATTACCCACTACTAGGAAAAGAAACAAGAGAGGAAGTTGAAGTGAACATAAACCTTGGTCTTGACCAATCCTCAACATTTCCAGCTTTACCAAATATGCTGCCCCGCGAACACACCACTTTGGTCTTGCATGAGGTCTTAGAAGGGGTCTTTGCAAACGAGGGACACTAAAATTTAAGTCATGTCAGCATCAAGACAAACCTACGTCTCATTCCGAGCCTACCAGGCACTCAACCAATCACTTCCCCTCTCTTTCTCACTCACAAGCCATTCTGAAAAGGAGTCTGACCACACCCAGCACACAGCTGCCCTCGAGCTGTGTACAACCAATGCTTGACAACCACTGGTTTCCTTTACCACACTCAACTGACTTAAACACACCTTGCCTAGGTTTCTGTTTGAAGTAGATATGATATTTTAAATAGAAAAAAACAATAGACTTGCTATTTGCAATAGTCTCTCTGGAAAGATCCCTTTCAAGTATAAACTATTAAAAAAAATGTGCTTATAAGAATAAAATCATAAAAGACTAACTTTTGAAACCCAGATGTATCTCACTGAAGCCTTGCCTCCAGAATACACTGGATTATCACTTCGCATACACCAGTGTTCAAGAAATAGAAACCTGTGCATCTTGGCTATGGGACCCTGCTATTGAGGTTAATGTCTGGCATTTCCAGATAGCCTCTGAGCTCAGTATAAGATGATAAACTCCCTTTCTCAGCTGGGTTCTCTCTTTGCCTGTCACAGGGACCATCATATGGCCCTCATGGAGATTACAAGCCCAATTCTTTCCTGATAAGAAAATGGATCAGTAAGCACCTGGGGATTACTAGAAACACCCACCCTACACTAATGAGATGTCTTGCTGTCTTGGTTTTCAGCAAATGATCTTTAACCGTACCTGGAGTTCTTTCCCCAACCATAGGATAATTAAATACCACTTTCCCCCTCTTATGATAGGGCTGTGTTGTTACCTGCAAATGAAGTATCCCTGGCAGCCTTAGCCCCAGCAAATCAAACACATTCACCCTCAAAGCCCCTCCCACTGACCAAGGTTTATAGCATCATCTGTTTTATCAAAGATCGTCTGATATTCATCATTTATTCTGGGGAAGAAAAGGCTCCCCTTCTCCCAGAAGAATTCACTGGTGGACACACACACACACACACACACATACACACACATACACACACATACACACACATACACACACACATACACACACACACACACACACACACCAACACTCCCATTCCTACCTGCTTGGCTGCCAATCAGTCAGGCCACATGTTGCTGGCTGCTACAAGCTTCTACTATTCACTGGCGTGTCAGCAAGAATCAATGTTGACATCTTTCTAGTGCAGCTTTGCCCATTGCCATGCAAGTCTGCGGGAGCAAATGGTTGGCTGTTCCTGAAGTAGCCATTTTGTCTGCCCAGACAAAACTGGGCTCCCACCTCTGCCTCTCCCAGTTTTTGGAGCTCCAAGACTTCATTGCCCAGGCTTTCATTGCTGCCTGACGTGGGTTTTGAAACCCTGAGCTCATCAAGTGTGCACTTCCATTTTTGAGCTGGTGAGAGCTTCGAGGACAAGTACCTACAAAGCCCAGGCTCCTGCCTCAGAATGACACTTGGACATAATACATTTTTTTCTTTTACTAAAGCATGTTTGGTTTGGATTATGAAAGGAAGGTGTGGAAAAAATAAAACAAAAACAAAATCAAAAAGCCCTTCCACAGCCATATACTGCATTTACTTTAATTTTAAACCATTAATTTCTGAAGAGAAATGAATTTCCATAACCTTTCTGGGGTGCACAAGTGAAGGTGGTGTTTCTCCAGGAGCTAATACCCTTTGTTCTAAGAGAGATTGTAATAAATGCACACAATTTATAAGAGATACTTTGAAGACTATCTCACGGAATTTAAAGCAATCCAGGATTTAATAGCAATCAACAGAATCAAGGCAAAGTGAAACTATTACGGCTGAACACACTGGAAAAGTGGGGTTGGAATTGATGCTGCTTATTACTCATTTTGACAAGTGCAAACTCACACTGGAGATAGCAGGAGTGGAGACAGGGGCTGTGAGGAAGGGTAATACAAATGCATTATTAACACAGAAGCAAATCTGACTTTAAGCCCGACTCATCTTCTGGTTAGTCAGAATAGTAATAAGGCCTTGAATTCTCATTGTACTTTACATCAAAAGTAATCAGAGAATGCCCACATTGTCAAGGGAGATACGATGGTCAGTCCACATTAGCAATATTTTCCAAAGGAGGCCAGTGGCTGAAGTCAATGTGGGCAGGACGAAAGCAGGTGCAGACAGGTAATGTCAAAAGTGCACTCAGACCCTGGGGACAAGGGACACAAAGTTGTAGTGTTCTCTGTGACAGCCTCACCCTTGCCTACCCCCTGAAGCCTAGGGCATCTGGGCAGAGGTGGCCTGACTCCCATTCTGACAAGGCATTGAGGACAGTCCCAGCAGTGGATCCCAGGAGACCTCTGACCCTCTTCTCTGTACTAATAATGAAAGTCCTCAACAGACATTTTTGAAAACCTGCCTGCCATGCCTGTCCATGAGACATCTTCCCCCACGAGGGACGCAATGCTGAAGTGCCATAAGAATTCCAGGTGGGCCTGGTGGAAGCCACCTGTAGCGGCTTAATACAAGTGTGAATATTTGTCTCTTACACTTCTCATATGAAAGGAGTCCAATCACCGCCTCCATATTCCTGAGGAAACTAAACCACAAAGATGCTGAGGAACATGACAGGAAATATCGGGTGATACCAGCACTGTGGGAGAAAAGGAAGAAATTCAGTAAAGTAGATGAAATCCTGCTCTTTACAAACGTGTAGACGCTCTTGGCAAACGTGTGCATTTCACTCTTTTGCTCACTGCAGCAATAGGCTGCTCCGGGACTTAAAATACGGTCAGACTTTACAGGCTCCTATTTCTACAGAACTCCCTCCCATCTCTGTCCTGTTCCACTGGCTGTTTCCTAAGAGATCCATCAATACAATTGCTAACCTAATGCCAAAATTAGAACAAAGAAAAAGACAAAGAATGTACATTCAGTGCACTGACTAGGAAAAGGCTCTTGTGTCAGGGAAACTGGCCTTATCAGTTTTACATGGGAGTATTCAGAGCCTAATAAAGGCGTTAAGGGTTTGTAGGAAACAGGGTGGCTATCCCACATAGCTAAGGGTTTGTGGGTAACAGGGTGGCTATCCCACACAGCTAAGGGTTTGTGGGTAACAGGGTGGCTATTCCACACAGCGGCTATTCTAATACCACTGCTCCTCCTGTATGGCTGCCAAGTGTGTAACCCCAAATTTATATCAGCATAAACACTGAGGAATGTTTAATGCTGTGCTGTGTCCTTGACTTATAGAAGCGCAAAACAAAACAGATCGTTGTCCTTAAGAGCCACAGCAGTGCAGAGGCTTAGTCTCTCCTCCACCCACATCTGCAGCTCTCATTACTATCCAAAGGGCATTATACACTCCAGGGATAATAAAACTGGTTACCTTAGCCAGGCAGTGGTGGCGCACACTTTTAATCCCAACACTTAACAGGCAGAGACAGGCGGATCGCTGTGAGTTCGAGTCCAGGATAGTCAAGGCTACACAGAGAAACTCCGTCTCAAAAAACCAAAAACTCAAAAACCAAAACCAAAACAAAACAAAACTGGATACCTTGCACTTCAGGTTTTTAGAATAGTGTGAGTAAAACAGATCTTTTGCCTCACGCACACAAGAGTGATGCCACTGAGGCAAAGACAAGCAGAATGTCAGTAACTCGAAGTCAGCTGGTCATTAATGCTACGTTTTTTTTTTTCCTTTGGGAGTAATGCTTTTATTTTTTTTTTTAATTCTTCTTTCACACATTACATCCTGACTGCAAATGCCCCTCTCTCTATCCCTCCCAGATGCCCCTGGACCTCTTCTCTTCCTTAGATCCACCCCTCCTCCCTTGAGAAAAAAGCAGGCCTCCCAAATTATTGTAACATGACAGTCTACGCATGCCATGGTGGTAGAGAATAACGCATACTTGATGCACAGCAAGTCATATTTTCTCTAGTATGGCCAACATAACCCAAAATGATACAACTGATCTTCAGTGAAGGACAACTAGCAAGTAATGAAAAACCATCAGTTTTAGTTAATATAGGGTTTGCTTGGTAGTATAATTTTTTTTAACTTTTAAAATTTTTGTCACAATTGATTAAAACGACATTAATGCTATGTTAAACTCGGGAAACAATGTGTCAGGAAAGGAAACACGTTTGAAAGTGTAGCTTTTATCAGCCGTTGGAATCTGACTATCAGGTCGACTCGGAGTACGCTGTTCTTTAAGAATTAAAAAGGAGAAGTAACGGTCAATAACGTAGCCAGCTTGTGTATGTCAGACGGATCAGCTCAAGCCACTTTTAAGAAAAAATCGATGAGATAGTTAATATGAGTTTGTGTTCTAATGGACAGGTGCAAATGGCGGGGGGTGGGTAGCCTAACCTTTAGTACTTGAGTCAAGATTTTCAAGTTAGGTCCACAATTTTCTCTTCAGATACTTTTTAGCATCAAGGTAAGAATACAGTTCAAGCATTGGACTAGGTTCTAACATGAGAACTTTTTTTTTAATATGAAGGAATTTCCAGAACTGGCCCTAAACTATGAGCACCTTAATATGTCTATCCTGGAAGAGAATCAGCAGACCCTACAATCCAGGCTACCCCATCTCCAGCCCCCCATTTCCCCAGTTCATCACTGGCCAAGTTCTATACCAGAGTCCAGTTGTACACCTGTCTAAATCCAAGGTCACGCCTTCTAATCTCATTAGACAAACTGGTGTGTCGGTTGTCAGTTGGGTGGCTAGGAAACTTGTTCCTTGGGCTCCAAGGCACCAGGCCATATAGGTGCCTCCCAGGAAAGGATGGGTCTCAAAATACCGACAGCCTGGAATGAATAGTAACGGCCAGAGGAGCCGGGCACAGCTTGACTCCCAGCTCTCCCTGCTCACCAACCCGCTGGACGATCTCGGGCAATGCGGCTCACCCTTCTGCGCCTCCTTTCGTTGCCTCTGTCACAGCTTGTTGTGAGTTGGCACATAAAGCTCTATGGTAAAGTGTGAACCCTTTGGGAAAGGGTCAATAACTTAATACAGTTAGCAGCCAACTATATTCTGCCTTATTTTTCCCTACCCCCCCCCCATAACTTACCACCTACTGCTAGCAACAGGACCCTGTCTCCTGATGTTCTCAGCTGGAATCCAGACTCCCTAACTGTCCTGACAGCTCTTGCTATGAGGACAAACATCACATATTTCTTTTAAATGTACTGTGCTACTTGCAACATTCCCCTGCCCCCTCCCTCCGCTGCAGGCTCAAACACTGACTTCTGTGAGGGCTTCCTACCGTAAGGAATGAATAACCAAAGGCTTGGGGAGCTACAGAGAAATTAAAATGCTAGGGCTGAGCATACAGCTCAGTTGGTAGAGTGTATAGCATGCAGGAAGGCTTGGGGTCCATTCCTTGGTGAATCATGCCCGTAGTCCCAGCACTAAGTGGGTGGAAACAGGAAGACCACAAATTCAATGTCACTCTCAGCTACAGAAGGAGTTCAAGGCCAGCCTGGTCTAAAGAACCTGTGCCCAAAAATGTAGGGAGGGGAGCCCTGGAGAGACGGTTGGGTGGTTAGGAGCACTGACTGCTCTTTTGGAGGACCAGGGTTCGATTCCCGGCATGTACATCTATGTCATGTAGATCTAGTGCCAGGGTGTCTGACGTTCCCTTCTGGTCCCTGTGAGCGCTGCACATATGCGCTGCACAGACGACACTCAGACAAAACATCTTCGCAGAGACTAAAAGTAAATAAAAAAATTAAAAATTAAGAACTAAAATCCCACAGAGAACTGGTTTTTTATTACTATTCCAGTCTAAGCGCTTGCTGGCCCCTCTAACTGCAAGTTTTACTCTTTGAACCGCTACGGCTTTGCCTCGAATCCCTCCTTCAAATTTTTCATGTTTCTAGATGTTCCTCCATCTCAAATTCATTGTTTCCTCCCAGTCTATGTTGAATTACATGGGTCTTTTTTTTAAAAGGCAGGGCCAATGGTAACAAAGCCTGTACTGATATTATCATCAACTAATTCTCTCTCTCTCTCTCTCTCTCTCTCTCTCTCTCTCTCTCTCTCTCTCTCTCATTTTTGACATATCTCCTTTGTATTTTTCTCTTTTTACTGTTTAATTTGTGTTCTTACTCTCTACAACATGCCCTTTCTTTTCCTCCTGCAGAATCACATAGGGTAGTGGGTAACGGGTGTGGGGTGCAGGATCAGCTGATCAAGGTACAAATCTCAACTTTATCTGTCCGCAGCTACTTTGATTTGACTTTCTGAGTGTCATTTTCCTCATCTACAGAAGAGGAACACCACCAACAACAACAACAAAAACCAGATGAATCTGTGACAGTACAGCGCCCAGCACCAAGCTCCTGGTGTGTTGACTCTCCTGACTGCAGCTACGCTCACAACCTCTACCATAACCCTTCGGCACGCTGGAGGAGAGCCTAAGGCACTTCCACCTTCTAGTGTCGGGTTAGAAAGCAAGAACTAGCATTCCAGCCGGCTGAATTAATCCAGGTAAATCATTGTCTCGTGCTGTTGAGGCGTAGTCTAGGAATGGTGCCACTGACTGACGGGGAATGACTTGATTCTCCTGGTTGCCACTGGATCTTTTTGGTCTGTCGTTTATTTAGTTTGGATTTGGGTTCTGTTGAGGGCATTTTAACTCACTGGTTCAACAAATGTTTATGACCTGACTGCAGAAGGCAGAGACCAGTTTTGCAGGGCTTGAAGTTCATACTATTTGGGAGGCCTTCTTATGAAAATGAATATTAAGCCCAAGTGCAGAGTCAGACATTAAGTGTGTATTTGTCAGAATGCAAAATAAACGGGACCTGTTCTGTGGAGTCCCTGATTCGCCAGGCACTGTGTGAGGCTCTGGGAATATGGCCAAGCATGCCACCCTGTTACACTCGCATGGATCTGTGGTATTGCAACACTCAGACACCGTGGGACGTTTTGTACACCTTCCACGGCTCATCTGGGCGTGAAGATCCTTTAACACTGCAGCTTTTCAGTCTCTTCCCCACTCTGGACTAGGAATAACCCAGGACCGTCTATATCCAGTGGCAATCTTCTCTCTCACGTCTTCCCCCACAGGAACGGAAGATCGCCTCTCCTACAGGCATCCATGATAAGACTCGAGTTAATTTTCTTCTTGGAACTTGAAACCAGACAAAGGAAGATGTAGGTTCCCAAGAGTGTGCAATGTGCTTTAGGTAGGATGGGGGTTTGCTGGGCTAGCCCCGGGTAAAGTCAGCAAGCATCCTGCTTCTCCTTTAGGAACATGTATTTCTATCTGGCTACAATCCCTCCTCCGATTTGCTGTCCAACTGAGGAATAAGGCAGGGCAAATAAACCTTGTCCCCCATGGAGAGGCTTGTTCTCAAACCAGTGTCCAAATGATCGTCACCGCCATCGTCCATCACCCTCCTGATGCTGTGCCTAACCAGCTTCAGCACCCTGCATTTGCCGTCCATTGCCGTGATGGTTGGTTTTTGTTAGCTTTACCTAAAATTCCACTGAGGCCCAGGAAAGAGTTACATCTTTATAAGGGTTAATTAAAAATATTAAAATGTGACTTGCATTCTTTTTTATTTTATTATACACTATATATATGAAGACAGCGAGGTTGGGGCGGGGGCAGAATACTGGAACTCAAGATGGCCTGGAACTCACTATCAATGTAACCCAGGCTGGCCCCAAACTCACAACAATCCCTCTGCCTCATGCCCCGCACCCCACCACCACCACACACACACACGTGTTGGGATTTCCATGTGTGAACCACCATGCCTGACTCCTGCACTCCTTTCATTTTAACCTTTATTCCCACTTTCTCCCTGGGAGATACTATGCATTAATGCAATGGAAGTGGGCTTTACTAAATTATTCTCTCTCTGTTCTGCATACAAGAGCTTGCGTGTGCAGCAACAGAATCTTTTATCTTAAACTGACAAGGCTTAGTCATGAGATGCGCCTAGAAATATTCATCACTGTCTAATGTACGCAGGATATTGCTTAAGATTCAAGGCACCATAATCTGGTCTTTTCTTGAATTTTTGTCTTGATTAAATGGCTCTGGTATTCAAGAAATAGAAACCGCAATGCCTGAAAAGCCATATGTGTAAGACAGACATTAATTCCATTTTAGAGTCACCAGCAGACCACAGCACTGCTGTGAAACCATCAAATTTAGGTTAGAAAGCTTTACAGAACGAAGGCTGGAGAATTTATTGCCCGATCAACATATTGCATCTTCGCAAGAGGGGAGAAGAAACCATGTAGCAACTGCGGCTAAAAACATCAATGCAAATGTTATTACGTCCCACTTCTCTGTCAGACTAGCTGCTGACATCTCAGCCGGCAGACTGTCAGTGGCAAAGCGAACCTATTTCCTATTGGCTCCGCAGTGTCATGTGACCCGACTGCCTGCACCAACCTAAATTACCAAGTGAACTGTTGTGTGAAATCATTCCTACACCCTTTGGTGACTTTGCGGTGTGACAAACAGTCCGGGAATATATTGGATGCCTTCAGACCTCATTTGCACCTCCCGCAATCCACCTGGGAGCTTGAGGTTCCTGAGCTCCTCGGGATTCGTGTTTTTTGTTGACTCGAATTTGCAAAGGTTTGTGGGCTCGGCTGCCTCGCAGAAGCATCACCCCCACTTTCATTTGCACAGGGCCCCTCCGCCTTTGTGCCACGTCTCTGTTCCTGACTTCAGCCGCACACCACGCAGGCGCCCAGACCGCCTTTCCAACTGTGCTTTCCCGGTGTCTGATAACACATCCCACGCCTCCTCGTGCTAGGATAATTTATGTGGAAAGATGTCACAAAAATCAGACTGGAGGCATTGAGACGTCTTCTTACCTGAAAGGAAAAAACAAAACAAAACCAAGCACTGCAAATTGCACCCTCAATTCCCAATTATATATCTATATGTTGATACGGATATATAATTTTTTCAGTCGAAATATCCATTTTATATGCTAATGGGAAAAGCCGAAAACAGTACAGCCTTCCCAGAAGTCATCGTGACTCTATTCTAGGTAAATAGTTTGAGTGCAAAAGCAGACTTACAAAGATGCTGAGTCAGAGCTGTGCATAAAAACGAAACAGCTACTTACAGATTTTGTATTTATAATTGTCACATACAATCATTATAATCATAAGATGCACAAATAAAAAGAATAGATGTTAAATAATATGCAGACATAAAATAGCACAACCCAGATGCTGGTAGGAAAATGTGAAATACTCTTCCCTAGTTATTGAAGTTTTTAAGGTTATGTTTATATTCTAGAGGACTTTTTGAATAGGTCACCAATCTTCAAGACAGCAATAAAATTCTCATACGGGTGGGAAAGTGTGTATGTATGATGTGTGCACACTCGTGTGTATGTGCACTTATGTTCAGCCATAGGAAGATGCCAGGGGTCTTGCTCTATCCCTCTGCTTTCCTTATTTCCTTGAGACAAGGTCTCTCATTGAACCTGAAACTCAGCTGGCAAGTCCCAGCCGTTGTCCAGTCTCTGCCCCACCCCCACCAGCGCTGGACTATGTGGCTGTACCCACTCAGCTTGTAATGTGGGTACCGGGACCCCAACTCACTTCCTTAAGCTCCCACAACAAGCCCTCTTACTTGCTGAGTCATCTCTCCAGACTCCAGCAACGTTTACTGCTTGCAAATTTAACATATTGATTATATGTATTTACTGTGTGTGTACATGTGCACACGCACACAGGAATATGAATGTGCAGACGAGTGAACAGCTTTCTGGAACCCGTCCTCCTCAACTGTACAGCTTGTGGAGATGGAAGTCTAGCCGTCAGACTTGTTGGTGAGGGCCTTTACCCACTAAGCCATCTCACCAGCCAAAACAGAACATAGTTTTGGGTCTTCTTGGAGAAGCAAAAACAAAAAACAAAAACAAAACAAAAAAAATATGATAAATGCCAAAAACAAAGCAAAGGCAATGTAACACACACACACCGACACAAGTTATATGGAAAGCTCTTTGGGACTGACAGGAGAAGAAAGGAAAAACTATTAATACAAAAATAGATAAGAAACACAGATAA
The DNA here is from genome assembly GCF_903995435.1 of Acomys russatus. Taxonomy (NCBI): domain Eukaryota; kingdom Metazoa; phylum Chordata; class Mammalia; order Rodentia; family Muridae; genus Acomys; species Acomys russatus. Next base: position 11,722,043 of record NC_067160.1, read on the forward strand.
TTTATAGAAAGCCAATGGCTGAGGGGCAAATATGTAGATGCTTGGCTTCATCCGTAATCAATGAAAAGCATATAAATGCCATAATTAGGTATTTTACAGCAATTAGACAAGGAGAAAGACCAATATATTAAGAGTGAAGAAACTCATAGAGTGTAAATTGATACATGTTTGGAGGGCATTTGGAGTACCTATACTAATTCATGCAGCTAACAGCAACAGAACGTGCTAATTGCTTGTAACTATTGGCACACAGTATAAATTCAGGCTAACCCTTGTATCATTAGGGGTAGGAAATGCTGGAGTCTCACTGCCTCCTCCTGAGCAGCACTGTGCATACCATGATTCCAGAGACTCAGTTTACAGACATTTTCATATGAGGTGCATCCCCTACAGAGCTGTAGCAAACAGCTTCCCCAGCTCCGAGGGCCCCACTTTACACAGGACAAACCTAAGCCCTGAAAGCTTGGATAGCCTTCCTAGGGCCGTAGCAATGGTATGACGGTAAAGCAGGTGTAACTGCTTCTACTACAGCTGATTTTAAACATGATGTCACTGAGCACGGAGTTGGTAGATGTACATAACTGGCTTTTGCACACGAGCTCCAACCACTACTGTTCCAAAGTGGTGGAGCCAGGAACCACATTCTAGGGCTCATGCTCATGGCCAACATCTTGTTTCTGGTGCTATAGAATAAAATAAAAGACACGATCTTAAAGTGGCATGCAAGAGTAGAACATTTGTAATGGAGAAAAAAAAAATAGAACGAGCTAAACTTGAATTTGTCATACACCAGGCTCTAAGCCAGTACTGCCTTCAATGTGATAAAAAGAGACATGAAGGCAGCGAGCTCTGTCCAATGGAGAGTCAGTTATAATTCAGCTGCCAAGGAATATTTTGTAAATGATAAAACTACATATATATATATATATATATATATATATATTTGCAAAAACGCGAAGCTAGAAGTGTTGCATAAATCGTGTCTCATAACATTTTCTTCTTTAATTAGACACATGTATTACCTTTGTAATTCCCATTAAATGTTATAAACATGATCACTGGGCAGTTATGGTCATGTTTACATGAGAGCATGCATAGCATGATTCCCTTTTTTCTAATAATAATAATAAAAAAGAATAGTTTTGCCAAGACAAGTACAAACAATATCATTAAACTGCCGACAGTGGCTGATAAAATAATTATTTTGTCTTCCTTGATGCTTATTTTTATTTTATAATTTTTTAAACCATGAACATTAATAGCTTTGCAATGAAAAAAATAAACTGTAAATTAATCTTACTATGTGAAAAAAATAAGTCAACCAACAAGATGTCTTTCTCTGCTTTGCTACACCCCTTTTTCTGGAGCAAATCCCTAAGGTGTGAGCTGGTGAGATATCTACAGGATCGTAACTGTGGAAGGTACTAGACTCGGGCAGATTTCCCTTTCTTCCGGTGTTTGTCAGCCCAATCCAAGGGGAAAGGAAACAGCTAGCTGCTCACTGACCTCTCCACTGGAAATCACTGTCAGGTTCAAATGAATTCACACAGCTTACACATACTGCTCTGCTTCCAGTTACCCTGCCAAAGGTCAACCTATGGTTTACATTCATGCCAATATGACGTGTGGAAACCATTGTAATTCTTGGAAAAATACAATGCACAACTGTGCACCAGAAAAAAAAAAAAAAACAACAACCCCCCGGTGAGGGGGGAAATTCAATAGCATTTGGATGGCTCAACAAACCAACAAAAGCCAGGAAATTCAAAGTGAAGTTTTACGCTCCCTCCTTAACTCCACGCCATTGTGAACGAGAAATAAAAGGCACAATGGCATGTGTTAGGGGCGGCCACGTCAGCGGCAGTAACTGCACTTCCGGGCTTTATGGCCCCTTGTCATAACCTTAACATTCTATAAACAAGGGGTTTGGCTTAGCACCTGGGTCCTTAGAGAGAGAGAGAGAGAGAGAGAGAGAGAGAGAGAGAGAGAGAGAGAGAGCTTTTGGAAGCCTGGACTAGGGGAGCTCAGAGCTGTCTCCAGTCTCCTAGGTGTGCACAGTAAATCATGCAGAGGAGAGGAAACAGACGAAATTGTTGTTGAGATTGCAGCCTTTCTGGCCTCTTGGGAAAATAAATAATTACCACAAAGAAATTCTATTTACTTCTGAGAGCGGGAGAGAGACTGCGTGAGTAGCGCCTAGCCTCCCAGCTGACTGTGAGAAGCTTTGTGGTTAGGGAATAAAGGCACCAGGAGATGGTACTTTATGGGGCTCGGAGTTTAATGTTTCCTCTCAAATGACCCATCCTCTGAACATACTGAAAATTTAGCCAACTCAAAACAGTTTTGGAAGTTTAACAAATAAGCATAATTTATTAGCAGGCATAAAGCTGTTCCTTTATTTAACCTTTAAAATATCCTGGTAGTAAAAAACTTACAAAGGGAGTTCAAGGAGTCCGTGTTGTGTTTATTTTTGTGGCTTGGCTTGAGTGAGACTGTAAGGTAAGACAGGTTCTGCAGAGACCCTAGGCATAAGGTACAAGTCCTTCTTGAGGAGAAAATTCCAGAAGGTGACACGGAGCAGCTTTGGTGGGGGCTTTATCTTTTGGGGGGGCGGGGGAGGGGCAGCAATTGAATGAAAAGTCCGGAATCTTGAAGACCTTAAGAATTTCAGCTGCTTCATCCACAGGCCCGGGATGATTTTAGAATCAAGGTTCTTCGCAGCGGAGAAAGCAGAGCGATGGGATGAAAACCTGCTTCCTGTCCTTTTATCTCTGGGATCTGCACTTTAGGAAAACTCCACAGACCAGAACTGGTGTAAATAACGTGGCCATGACCCTGGGCTAAGTGGATATGGAAACGCACTGGGGTCATCTTTCAAAGGGATCAGATGTTTTCTTTCCCCTGTGATGTATTAATACGGTGAATAATAATGGGTTTTGTCATGGTAAGCCCATCTTTGCGGGTTTCGGAATAAACATAGCACCATTCCGCATGCAGTTGGCCAAAACAGTCACAGGCAGGAAATGTGGATTCTTTGTGTGCTCCAAAGGAAAAGGAACTGGGTTGGGCAAACAGACTGCAACATCAGCCAAGCTATCAGGAATACCAGGAGCCAAGGAAAGGCTCCCACAAAAAAAAGGTCCCACAAACCCCCATTTCTCCACTTCACCTCCAGCTCCAAGCAGCCATGAAACAGGAGGACCTTGGCATTCCAGGGGTCCTCACACAGCTTTGTTACCTCATCAGAGTGACACGATCCCTGGGCTCACACCTCAACATCCTACAATTACATGACAAATGGAAAAGGCTGACACTCTCCACTCCTCCTCCGCAAGCAGAGTCTGAACCCACTACTCGCCCGCCCGTGCTGCCGTCGTCAGTTTTGTAACTGTACGGTGATCCACGCTTCCAGACGTTTCTATTCCACCTAATAAATCAAATGGTACAGACACCAATTTGCGTGTTTTCATTTTGAATCAGAACCAGGAGACCAAAGTAGAGAAGGATATGTGCTGTGGAACAGATGATCTGCTTTGGAGACGTTTTCCAGTTTGCGAGCTCCGTAGACATCACGTGTGTTTGATCTCTTCTACTGAGGGATGCTCGGTTAAGGAGAGTCCTGTCAGCATGGAAGGCAGTTGCCTTACCTTTCTTGCACTCACGATTTGACCGATCAGCCATACTTTACAGAGGCTTGATAGTGTCTAAGGGTTTTGAACTCCATTAGACCGAAGCCATTGATTATTACTGTCCCTAAGTCCATTGCTACCCACTCCTGGTCAATTACTTCATTTGAGACATAACACAATCTTGTATATTCATGTAAAATATCTAATGGAGGGGTTCTTTTGATTGGGTTGTTGTTTTTGTTTTGTTTTTGTGTTTTCTCAAAGGCTGAGGGAAAGAAATATGAGTCCCAAACATTTTGAGCTCTTCTCTCCTTCTGATGCCCCTTTGGAGGGGGCTCTGCGGAAAGTCACTACGAAGTGTGCTTACCTGACAACAACCCTGGCAGAGTTAGGAGTGGGCCCTCCTTTTCGGGGTACAATTGATCCATAGAGGTGTCAAATGATGTATGTTGGCAAGGAAGATAGGTCTCAAGGTCAACCCCCCTGGCAGAAGTCCCACGGTCATGTTCATGTGCCACCAAACCCTTCATTCAGGTATAGGCCCCTCCCCACACACACTAGAGGTTGCCAGGGTTACTACTGTCATTATTGCGGGTAAGGATGGACTTAGTAGTTAAGTGAGTTCTGTGTGTTGTTTCTGTTTCCAGGGGATGGCCATGGGACCTTTGGCTTCCCGGTCCTGAAGACCTTATACTCCTGACACAGGAGGCCCTCCATATCAAGGCTTCATCCCTTCTAGCTGTTTCTCCTGCCACCATCTTATTTCCCACCTGCATCATGCAATGCTCTTCTCTCAGTTCCCCCTACCTCTCCCTCCTCTCCTCTCCAGTCTATTCTTATCCAGATAGATCCTTTGAAACCCAAGCCAGACTATGTCACCACAGTGCTCAAAACTCTCCAGATTAGCCATCAAATCAAAACCAAATGAGATACCACTTGACACCCAGGAGAATGGCTACAATAAAAAAAACCAGACACCACACATGTTGGTCAGGCTGCGGAGAAACTGGAATGTTCATACTTATCTGGGGAGGCAAAGTGTGCAGCTGCATTGGAGCATCCTCCAGCAGGGGCCTCAGAATGTTCCACCCTTTTTACTTCTGCTCCTCACCGACGACTGGAATTTCTGGCTGCACTCTGCCCAGGAACTCCCCAGCAACAAACTTGAGAGGTTTTGACTCAGAATCTAACACCCAAGGGGGAAATAGACGTGAAAACATAAAAGACCGTTCACCATCCTGCTAGATGGCTCAGCAGGTAAAGAAGGGTGCTTGTCCTAACGGCCTGGCTTGTCCTGATGGCCTGAATCCAATCCCTGGAACTGACAGTGGAGGGAAAGAATTGATGCCAGGAAGCGGTAGTTGACATCCACAAGTCCTCGTAAATATACCAAAAGCCACTGAGTTATAAACTTTAGCAGATGGTCATACGGCCTGTGACTCCCACCAAACTGTCATTTCACAACGTATAGCATAGAGAACTGAACCTCACAAGTGCTCTCTGACCTCCACATGTGTGCATTCACACACACACACACACACACACACACACACACACACACACAAACACTAACTCAGAAAGGCTGTCACCAGCAGCCTGACAGCCACAGAGTTGGGCACTCGCCATCGCGTGCAAGGTGGCAGAATCAAGCGCATTAACTATGAATGTACGCCCAGGTCTGGATGTTGGCTCAGCCGTATTGCTAAGCATAGGACTTCAGACAAGCTGCTTGTGTGTTTGGAGGCTCAGTTTCCTCGTCTGGAACAGAGACATCCTGACAGTACTGCCTCCCGTGAAGGATTACTGTGAAGATGAAATAAGACACCAACGAAAACATTCACAAATTATCAACAGCAATATTAACAGGGTGCCAAGAGGAAGGAGGCAGCCTGTGAGAACAGCTCAGTGATAGTGTGTTTGCCTAACATACACAAACCCCTGGGTTCGAGTCCCAACACCAAAACTAAGTGACTTTTGCAGACCTGACTGAGGTGACCCATATACTAGGATGTAAGGGAGACCATAGCTACTCTTGGATTCTGCAATTAGGCCATCTGGGTCCTGACCCCGAGAGACCACTCCCTAGCTTTAGGAATTTGAGTGAGTTGCTTCTCATTAGATTGGTGTCTTAATTCTTACTGTTAAATGGAAGAACTGAAAAAATGTCTGTGCTGTGGGGCTAGAGTCCATAAAAAGCCCTGATGTGCCAGATGTGTTCAGTAGATAGTTAACTTCCCCCAGTGGCAGGTGTTATTCAAGCCCTTGTACCTTCAAGAGAGCTGTGTGCAATGCAGAACACACAGCCTTCTTATGGGAGATGGCCACACACACTACAATGTCCTGTGCGAAATCCCTGCGCACCTCACAACTGTTTCCTGGGGGCTATTGTTGAAAGCAAAGCCACTTTCCCTTCCCTTTGCTGGCTTGGATGTCTTGTATAAGACATTGGAAAGCTTTCTAGGAAGGCAGTCAGCATTTCTATAGCAAGCTTTTGGAGATGGAGGGTCCCTATGAAGCCAAACCTTCAGCAAATGCTGATACTGACGATTCCAACAGTGTTCTTATCTGTGCAGATTCAACAAGACGCTAAAGTCATGTGATAACTCCCGGAAGAGGAGGAAACCGACATGCCCTAAGCATCGACAGCCTGCCTTTGGTCTCAGGGGAATACCTAGTTGCAGTCCCATTTCAGCTACGTTTTACTCCCCTCACGTGTCCCCGTTTAGCTAAATCACAGATTTCTCATCTCTTGTGATTTTCAGACTTTGGTGTGCATCAAAAAGACCCAGAAAGTTTGCAAGAACACCCAGTTTCCTTATGTGGTAGGGTGTGGAGTGGGACTCCCATCCACGGATTTCAGTGTCCCAGATGATGCCACCGACCCTGCTAGGCTGAGGAAAGCAGCTACCTATCCTACCTAACAAAGTGGTGTTTCAGGCTGCCGTCCCCTTTGAAAGAAACGTGACAGCAGTCAAGCCTTCCGGATGAAATTCAGTGCACCTAGCTTGGACCATTCCTTAGGGTGGACCCTCAGAGAGGCATTGAGTCGGGGGCTAATGGCATGCAGCTGCCCTGACGAAACATCTATAATCAGAGGCTGCTTGTCTTCTCTTCTGCAGACCTCCCTTAACACAAAGGGTTCCCAGCCCAGCTGCCTACTCCCCGCATCCTGGAGCAAAGCCACAGCTGCACCTCCCCCCACTTCCACACACCCCACCCCCACCCCCGGCTGCGGGTTCCCTAATGCGACAAGGAACTAGTGGGTGTGGTGAGGACCTAAGGCCTCATGGTGGGCTTCCCCCATCTCCTGAGGTAGGTTTTCCTCCCAGAACCAGCCTCCACTGTCTTGAGGCAACCGGCTGGAGGTTCGGTTGCCATGGCAACCGATCCTCCATCCACGGGGAATCCTGGTGTGTGATTTGATGGGTGGGGCCACACCATTTCCCCAAATAACAACTATTTTACCAGGAAGAAATTCTTCTTTTTTGCAGCAAGAATCCCCCCACCCCTCCCCATCCATGAGTCTCATTTTACACGGCAAACAGTCCTTGGAGGAGTGTGAATTCCTTATCAAATGGAGCCTGTACCAGCCCGCCACGGAGGACAGTCAGCCTTCACCCACAAAGGGACGCTGACAACAGCAATTTTGCCTCCATCCAATTGCACCGAAGTCCTGCTTGAGAGCACGGGGCTGGGGTGGGGGGACTTCTTGGAGGATAAGAAAGGGGGTTACTGAGGCCACACACACAAAAATACATGTTTAAGTTGAGAGTTCTTTTTCTTCCTACTGAAATACTGTGATCAAAAGCTAAAGACTAGGAATGAGAGGCGTGCTCCCTACCTCTGCTTGTCATAAAATAGCTAGAATACCCTTTAAGACTGGAATCCTACTGTAGGGAACTGTGTTGCTATTTCACAACAAAAGTAGCTGTGTGGTATGTTTGGAGTTTTTTGTTTTTTTGTTTGTGTTTTGTTGTTTTTAAATGTTTGCTGTCATCTATTTTAAGACCTTGAATCGAATTACACATAAAAGAACTAGATTCAAAATGTTTGGGGGGGATTAACAGATGATATTTAGCAAACATTTGGAAGGGTCATAAGAAAACATCTGCAGAGAATCTGCGTTGGCTCTGGGAAACGCAGCTGCTTTCAGTTACAGCACTGAGCAGAGCTGAGGCTCCTAGCTCGAGGTGGCGCAGTTCAAGGAGCCTCCAGCAGGGGGCACCCTTTTTGCAGTAAACTCCTTGGCCTTTATAGCTCTCCTGCTCACCAAGCCGACCTTACACATAATTGGCATTTTGATTTCTCTAACCCTCTGCTTCTTCCTTCAAAGCGGACACTCCCCTCCAAGAAATCTTCCTCCCATCTCTAATGAAAATGAACATTTTGATGGGAGGCGGCTCTGTGGCAAGGATTAAAAAGCAAAATCTGAAGAAGAAGAAGAAAAGAAGAAGAAGAAGAAGAAGAAGAAGAAGAAGAAGAAGAAGAAAAGAAGAAGAAGAAGAAGAAGAAGAAGAAGAAGAAGAAGAAGAAGAAGAAGAAAAGACAGTCAATAAAATTACATGTAGATTGTGAAGAAGGTTGAAGACATGACCACAAAAGTTAAAAGATGGTCTTGCCTGCTTTTGTAGCCCACTGAAAGGGCACAAGGAATTCCTAGATCGTCTCATAAAAGCCTGAATCAACTGTGCACGTGGGCGAGCACATGGGCACCAGTATTAAATCGGCCCTCTGTTACTTAACTTCTCAAGGCTGAGCAGCGTTACTTGACAGTGTGGGCATGTGTGGAAAGGACCCCATTTTCTCCAGCCTGTGAACAAATAGCCTACTCATTATCTAAAACAATTAGCCCCATTTTATACAGTCCTAAATGGTCTTGAACACAAATAATTCAGGAAGAAGACAGAAGGGTGCCTTGCGGCCAAACCCAGAATCAGCAACAGGAGGCTCAGCGGTGGCTTTAGTTTTAATCTCTTGCCTCAGCCTCCCCAATACTGGGATTACAGGCTGACACAGCTACATCTAACTAAATATTTTAAATAATTTATGCTTTTTCTTTCAAATGCAATTAGATAGTTAAATTCATTGCATTTCTACTTTGCAGTGCAGTGGGCACATTTGGCAGCATTCTCATTTTAAACTTGCTATGGACTTTGTCATTTGATAGGTGGAGGGTTTTGTTTTGTTTTGTTTTGTTTTGTTTCCATTTTCTTCTGAAGGTTTTCTTGCTGGAGTTGGTTGCTGCATAGCCAGCTTTTGCTGCCCACAAGCTTTGCTCTACACTGTTCTCAGGAACATTTGAAAAGCTAATTAAATTATTCATCAAATTCTCATAAAATCTGAGCAGTTTCTATCACTGTCCTGGGCACTCTGGAAATGTTAAGTCCTCTGAGCTTTGTTGGGGGTAAGGGGGCTGGGAGGGGCACTACTTTCCTGTGTTATTTTTATATGTCACCTAGTGGCAAACTGAGGCACAGTCAGAATTTATCCCAAGAAGTCTGAAGCCTAAATCAAAATATTTCACCATGCTGTGTTATCCCTCCCCTCTCGACCCTGCGTGTACTTGTAGTAGTCGTCGTAGTATCCAAATTCAGCTAGTATATGGCTCTCTCTCTCTCTCTCTCTCTCTCTCTCTCTCTCTCTCTCTCTCTCTCTCTCTCTCTCTCAGCTTTTTGAGACATTGTGTTTCTCTGTGTAGCCAAAGTGCCTGTCCTAGACTCACTTGTGAGACCAGGCTGGCCTGAACTCACAGCGATCCGCCTGCCTCTGCCTCCTGAGTGCTGGCATTAAAGGCATGCGCCACCACTCCCGGCTTGTATATGGCTCTCTTAAATGTCTCTGGTATATGCTAGATGCTCAACAAAAGCAGTAGTGAGAAAAGAAGCCATTTATAGAGACAGAGAATGCCAGTCCACATAGCATTCAAATGTTTCCATCCCCCTTTGACCGCTACCTATAAGCCTAGCTGAACCAGCTTCCTCCCCTGAGCTCTAGTTTTCCATCTCGGGATAACCGTAGTAGAATCTGCTCTGCAGGGTTACGGTCTGGATGGGGTCTACACAGGGTCACCTCTGTCTGCATCGGGTTGGAAACTGCTGGTTCTCCCTTCAGTCTCATTTAGATTCGTTTTACGTAGATTCTTAGTCTGTGTTATCCTAAGAACAAAATCTTCTCAACTGCTCCCTGAAATGAGGTCAACCAAGAAGCAAGTCCAGGCAAGAGATGGCTTAGTGGTTAAAGGCACTGGCTCTTCCTCCAAGAGAATCAGGTTCAATTCCCAACAACCACCTGGAAGCTTGCAGCTGTCTGCAACTCCAGTTCCAGGGGAATCTGACACCCTCACACACACACATGCAAGCAGGCAAAACACCAGTATATATAAAATAAAAATAAATAAATCATTTTTTAAAAAGAAGAAGAAGAAGAAGCAAGTTCAACTCTTTTGGTAATCAATATCGATCCGGGGAGGGGGTAAAAGGAAAACAAAGATTAAGTGCACTATTAGAAAGCCGGTTATGGACTGAAATTTGCAAGGTTTACAGAGTTTCACGCCCACTATTCCACCTCTAGAGCCAACAGTCTGGAATGTGCACAAGAAACAGCGATGACGTGTGCCCTTGACAGAACCAGAGGACAAAGAAACGAGTGCGGGGAGGCCCAGGCAGACCAGGCTCAGGACAACGGAAGTGGGGAGCAGGCTGGCACCTCCCTCCTCCCTCTCCTTGTCATGCTCACACTCCAGTTCATTGCTTCTTCCCACCGTGCTCCACTTCTCTCTGAAGCTCCTCCTGGAGCAGAGGCACCGTGGGCAAAGGCTGCTGGGTGGCTTCAGAGAATCACCAGGGGTGATCACTGCCCGAGGTGGCACCATCTCCTCAGACCACTACAAATATGTAGAGTCCACCAGAAAGCTGTTTTCTTGGGGTACTCTTGGTCATATAGTCAAGTGAAACTTTACCAGCCCACACACACACACACACACACACACACACACACACACACACACACACACACACACACCACACATTTCTTGGTGTGTTTTTTTTCTCACTCCAACGAACTTTGCACAAAACTAGGCCTTGGTGGCATTCAAAATGTGAGGAGTGTTCCAGAATTCTCTAACAGCCTCCTAGCAGCCCTGAAGACTGCACTCTGATAGGCGGCCTGGAATTTTTATATCCCAGAATCCTGAAAATGATGGTTGCAGATCTTCTCTCAAAATGGTGAAGAGATACATCTCAGAGGATTCGTTACACAACCCAAGTCTTCACAGTTAGAGCTTATACATTTTGAGGCAGGGTTTGGTTTCTGCCTTCAGGGAACTCCATCTGGGGAAGAGGAGAATCAGAGACTACCCTCCATGTGCTATATTGAATGCACCGATGACACTGGGGACGCCATGGAGGAACTCAAAGAGGCCTCATAACCTACATGAGGATGTCCTGGGAGAAGCCATGTAAACCACTTAGTCCTTTTTACCCAGAGGATTAGAGTAAAGAGGGCAGGAGATGGGTCCAGGTATCTTATTGGCCTCTTGCATGAGAACTCGCAAAGGATGATGGGAATGTCAAGAGCCAAGGCTTATTGATGTGGAAACTGTGAGAGGCGTTTGGAGCCACACTAAAGAAATAATTCTAGCTTCCAGGCATAAGAAAACAGCTGAGGTAGAAGTTTGGAAGGGACAACAGATCTAAATCTGAAAACATCATTCTGGCATGGGCCTCAGCTTTCTGAGTGCTAGGCTAAACAGAGAGAGACCACTGCCTGGGCTCCCTCCACCTCTGTATCCACAGCTGGAGCACTTGCTTTCCACGAAGAGTGCTCACAATCCAAGCTTACAGATTAAGCCACCCGTTATTTGAGGCAGCTCTTGAGGACATAAGAAGGATGTCCATATTCCCTCTCCTGGCATTAGGACTGGACATAGACTCACGTTGACCTAGACCACATGGTAGAGCTGACCAAACCCAGGTCACCGGCAGTCTAAAACTACTATATTCACTCGGTTGGAACAACCCCAAGAACAGCTTTGTTTGAGTACGAGAAACCAAACAGAAACAGGAGATGAACATCAAGCCACCCCGGAAATCTTGTCACATGCGAGTGAGGCCAACCTCCACCAGCTGGACTCCAACATACTTGCCCACTAATGGCGGCCACCCCAGAGACCTGAGCCCAGTGCAGACTACCAAGCCAAAACCCAGATGATGGCCACTGCCTTACCCTGCCCTGCTTTGGCTGGTTAGTTAGGGGTCCTCCTCACTCTGCCGTTCTTAAAGGCTGGAGCTGGGACCACAAGCTATTTAGAGTCCCTGGAATGAATGTTGTCTAGAGGGCACATGTGCTTATATGCACTGCAGAGAAAAGGCTTCTGCCGGTCTGGGCTGAGCATCCTTGTTTCCAGAGTGCCAGTTAGGATGCCTGGCTCTACCTTATAGCTAACTATAAATGCACCACACTGATTGATGGGATGTCAATATTAATTAATAATTCAGAGTATGGTCAGACTGTTTCACATGTAATCACATCTTTAAATCTCAAGAATGCTCCTGGAGATAGCTAAGGTGGCGCTTTTCCTTCAAATTTCATTTTTATTTTCACACGCACACACACAAAAAAAGTTACCTAATGGTTTCTCAGAAATTACAGGAAGTGGGTAAAAAAGTCAAAAGTGGCACAGACGCCATATTTCTCTTAATTGCAGAGTACCAGTCCTTCGGAATGTAGCTTTCTTGTGACCAGACCCCCACCATGGGGACAGATGAGCAAAAGACAAACTGAGTGGGTGTTTGGAGCCTCTCCTATTGCCCTCTCAGATCCCATCTGGTGTGGAGTGAGGGAGGGGTACGAAAAGAGGCTCTGGGAGCCAGGCTGAGGTTATGAAATTCACGGCATCGGAATTCCTGAGTGTACATCAAAAGGGAAGGAGCCGTGTTGCCACACACTTGAACTCATTTTGAACCTTCAGGAATTCTCCATAGCATTCTGCCATGCCTTATTTTGGTCCCATAAATCTAATGTTAAATTCCTGTCTTTTTTTTTCCCCCCCTGTCACCACATCATACCCAAATGGCTAGATAGATTTTTATCAAATTGAGTGGATATGTTTGGGATGTCCTTACTTGAAAGAACTAAAAACAAGCAGCGAGGCCCACAAGCCTGAGTGTCATTTCAAGAAGATAAAAGTGTGGACTGAGAGGTGGCCCAAAGACACTGGGAGCCACAAAGGAAGTACCATCAGGGCTCCTACTGTGGGCATCGGTCCAGATGGAACCACTCATCAAGAGGTGTCACCTGTGAAGTCCTTCAGCACCCACAGTAGCACGGATTTATTTCACATGGGCGCAGTAGTCCCCCCAGCAACTTGGGGGAAGGCCATGAGTATAGTCGAGGCCTTGGGGAGTGCTCCTAGGGCATAGTGTACTATTTAGAAACAAAGCTATGTTCTAACCTAAAAAGAGATGCCTCATACTCCTTTTGGGTAAGGCTCTTTCTTTCTGCTAAGATGTCAGTAAGGTCACCCAAAGCCCTGAAGAGCGTAAGTCACTCAGAGATGACAATGCTGGTCAGGCTCCCACTACGGATCTGAGAAAACAGACTTATTTCCGGTGTGGTCTTCTTGACTTGGGCATTCGTAGGCACACTCACCTGATGGTACCCTCACAGGCGTTTGATAAACAGCAGCTGAGCAAACGCAGGAACGAATGAATGAGTGGATGGATGGGTGGATGGAAGGATGGATGTGTTGTCCAAGGTGCTTTGACAGGCAGCTATACCCTTCACAGGAAGCTGAAGTTGTCACCTGCTCTTCACGTGGAATGGCATTTTTACTTCCATTAGTTAAATACAATGAATATTTTCAGGCTGTATTTAAGGATTCCAAATACAAAGCCACAGCTATGAAAGGCAGGGATTACACCACTCCTGTAATGCTTTTCAGAACTGTTTGCCTCGTGTTTAATATTGGCAATGCCACAGTTCCTGCGATGAATTGACAAACAGTTCAATACATCTCATTTAGAACCATTATGGGGCATTTCATCAAAGATCCGGTTATGAATGTCTCCAAAGAAAGGATCAATGGGGTTTTTATTATGGCTGGGAGAGATTTCTTTAAGACAAGGTGACTAAAATAAAGAGTGACCGGGGCAAAGGACACATTCCTTTTTTTTTTTTTTTTTCACCGAAAGTAAGCATAATTTCCATCTTTACAGTAGTCTATTCCCACATATATTTTCCATGTAATGTTTATGTTTCAAAACACACTTGATAGCAGTTTTATAAGCAGCAGCAGGATACTGTTCTCAGGAGTCTGTGCCCTGGGACTTCCTCAGAGAGAAAACGGCCTTGTAATTAGCACATTTGGTACATTAGCAGTAAAGCACCCGTGGGAGGCTTGCAGCTCGCCAGACTCCTTTCTTAGCAGCTCCAGTGAGAGGTTCTGCAGGCTCCTATATTGCTACTATTGGGTCAAGGGTGCCCAGAACTGTGGTCTTAATTAAAGATCTCATGAAACACGGTGCTTTGGGTAACTTATTTGTATGTTTTCTGTTTGTGAACTGCACTAACTCGACTTCAGTGTGGTTCTGTTTAGACCAAGACAGTTTTTATAATTTAATAAGAAAAGCATTCTTAATTGGTTTTCACATTTTCCCTTAGTTTGCATCAGCAAATCAATGATTTGTAGGAAACGGAATACAGTTCTAAAACTGTGATCTCATTGTGTGACTTTATGTATGTTTATATATTGTCTCCCTACTTTCATACTGCCATTTTAAAAAAATAATAACTACCTATACGTGTTTTCCTTTGTAAAAATCTCGGAAGCATGTAAGGGAAGCAGGTGAGAAGAGGCTTCCTATGCTATGCCAAGGCTCTCTGGGGCAAGCCAAAGAAATGGAGTCTGGTGCCGCCTGTGGATTATGAGAAAGACAGAGGAGCGAGCAGACAACAGAGGACAGGCTGACTGGGCCTTCCCATCAGCCACAGCGCCACCATGCCTCACCCCTCAGGATAGGGATCCGATGGACCCAGCTAGGGTCTACTTTGAGATAAGCAAACATGGGCAGGACGTAGGGTGAAGATGAAAGACGGGGTCAATGGGGTACCACGCATAGCATCTTCTTCACATCCACTATGCTCCGAAAGCCTCTCCTACAAATATTCCCTGGGGGACTTTTATCTACCAACAGGGTTTCTTTTCTTTTCTTTTTTTTTTCAGAGTAGACCCAACAACGACAACACTCCACATTTATGCAGTGCCTACATCTTTAAATGCCTGGTGTGCGTTATTATTAATAGCGCATTTTCACAAGAAACAAAGCCATTACCTACCAAACACGTACTACCTTCTAATAGTGCACGACCATGGAGTGTGTGCACTTACACTCTGCCGGGTTGGTCTAAGCATTGTGAGATCATCCCTTATCTGAACAAATCATCAAGTTCACCTTAGTATCCAGTTAGACCATTTAACTAAATAATAAATTTTAAATTGGAATTATAAATTATACAACAATTAACTTGAAACTTGTCTGGTGTCTTCTGTGCGAACTCATTTGACCTTCCCAAAACCCAGGGGCAAAAAAAAAAAAAAAAAAAAAAAAATCACTCATAATATAGACAAGAAGGCTGAGAACCAAAGAAGGAAAAGCGGTGCCCCTGTATCCATGAGCAGTCCAACCCTCATCTCCTGGCTGAGTGCATTGTTCTTTGCAGTGCTAAGTCAACAGAGCTGGAGAGAATCTGTGACAAGGATATTTCTAGCACTTTGATAATCTTGGACAAACTCTGTTTTAGGCATTGTATGTCTAGAGTAATGACAGAGACAAACTCTTACCTGAGTTCATTTGTTTCATCTACTTTCTTTGACATGGAAGAAGAGGGAATAACTTAGTTAGTGTAGCCTAGATTATCACAGCTAGGAGACTCTAAGGGTGAGTGACTTCCTTTCCTACCTGTAAGTCTTCATTGAGTATGGGGACACAGGGCAGTGCCACCACCCCAAGGAGGCTTTGAGTCCTCACCCTTTGCCAGCCAGCAGGAAGGAGGAAGAGGGAAACTGAGGACAAGCAAGAAGATTCAACCCAGAATGTGTATGGTCTCACTCCAGCTTACAGCCTATTGGTCCAACTTGTCACATGGCCACACTTAACAGAGAAGGTGAGAAACACACTCTTGCACCAAGGTGATGTGGCACACCTAAACCCGGGGAGGGAATGAGTTAGTTCTGACACAAGGAATGTTCTTAGATGTTCTTTCTGTGGGAAATCAGAACTTGAGTAACCAAGCCAGGTGATGGTGGTGCACGCCTTTAACCCGGCATTTGGGAGGCAGAGACATGTGAATCTCTGAGTTCGAGGCCAGCCTGATCTACAGAACAAGTTCCTGCACAGCCGGGGCTACACAGGGGAGGAAGTACAGGGGCGAGGGACAGATGACACACATACCACCCCCTTCCCCTAAAATTGTGATCTTTAATAAATGCAGATTTAGGTTTTCTAGAGCCTGAGGTGGGATTGAGAGTAGATGTCTTTTTCAAGTAAAACAGTACGCAATTTTTAAAGCTTTGAACATATTACAGGGCCTTTGCACAGGTGAGCTTTGTACAAGCAAGAAGCCAGAAGCTTAAGCCTTAGTTCAGGATTAACTGGTTTATAAGCACAGTTGGCTTTTTTAAATCTTATTCCTGCAATGTTGACCAGAGGGAAGCCATTATTACCGTATATCTAAGATAATAGCTGGGACCATGGCAGAAGCCGAGTGCTTTTATGAAAGCCAACTCTTGTGTAGTGTCCCGGGTAACTACCTAACAGGTGCCTTAGAAGCCTTTAATGAGATACACTGGTCAGCTAGTTTCTGCCTGGCCACAGACAGACACACCCATAATAATGATTCACCGGAAGCAAGCGGCTACCTTTGTTTGGGTATTTGAGTTACTGTGTTAGGTTGAGTGGAGAAAGCTAGGTCTCAACTCTGACTCTTTCAACCCATAGGCCCTGACTCAGGATAATGAGCCAGTGGCAGGGCTGGATCTGTTCTGCCTCCTCCCTGGAGGGAAGATTCTGGTGAAATCTTTGTGAAATGTGCTTTGGCCTACTCAGTGTCAAGGGCCTGAGTCCAAAGAAAAATAACTTGTCATTACAATGGCTACTTAATCACTTGCCCAGAGCAAATGACAAAATATGACAGGTTTGAATTCATAGATTGAATGAAGGAGAGAAGGCTGGATGTGGATGTTTGCTTCCCAGAATGCACTTTTCCTCTTGGAAAATGTGTAATTCTTAGCACAACTCCAGTGCTCACTCACTTCATTTATTCATCCCACAACCAGGCTGTATGCAGGTAAGCCTAGGGAAGGGCCATGTTAGTTGGAGCACACGCACACACGCACGCACACACGCACGCACACACGCACGCACGCACGCACGCACACTACACCATTTTTCTGTGTTACATCATGGCAGCTCATACACTTTCCTGATGTTGGATGGAGAGGACTCCAATAAAGCAGGACCCTTTAAATAAGCCAACATGAAATTCTCCTGCCCTGGCTTTCTGGGTCCGAGTGATGAACACCCTTTAAAGAATACTTAACCATTTCAATACCCACTTAGCCTCCATCTCATATGACACCCACCACACATCCTGGATGACACTCTACAGGCCTTTCTCTCTTCCTCTTCAACAGGGAGACATATGAACAGGCACCCACGGAAAGAGAACACTTCACATTTACTGAGCGTGCATTTTAAGCTAGACCTTGTATATATTACGTTTCATCTAAACCTCACATCACAGGTAAGAAAACTGAAGCAGAAAAGAAAAGAAATGGCTTCAGGAATTTTGTCTAGGCTTGCGTAACAATCACGGGATAGTGGAGATCTGTGGCTGGTTATCTCCGACTGCAAAGCCACCGAACTTTGCAAGGATCAGACATACTTAGCCTTCTTTTATCTCGCAGCACAGATGCCTTTTGATCTTGCCTTGTTAGAAGGGAATCTTCCTGCTGAACTGCTGGTCTCTCTGGGCTGTTCTTCATGGGCCTCAGATTAGCAACAAGCAAACCCACCACAGCTGATCTGTCCTGATAGAGACATCCGCTGGCTCAGGACGGGGATGCTCAACCCTGGATACTGTAAATAATGGACGCTTGGCAACAACTTTGACCTTAGCCCCATTAGAAAAAAGGATTATGGCAATTAAACACTCCAGAATAGTGTTGTCATCCAGCCCTTTGTAAACCTGGGCTCTGCACATCCATTTCTTATGAAACAGCAGACCCCCTCCCTAAGAGAAAGAAAAAAAAAAAAAAACTATTGGGAGTGCATTTTCCCCGTGTAAACTGACTTCTCTGATGACTGGCAGGCATATGGTTTAGTTGGGCTAGTTGCTGTCAGACCGAAAGCTAATTTTCTTATTTTACCAAAACCCTATTACTTTTTCTTTTCTTGATAGAGCAGGGGCAATTATGACTTAATGTTTCTTATTTTGTGTTCTTAGAAGAAAGCAGTCTTTTATTATCTGTTCTAAGCAAAAAGTAAGCAGGTGGTTTTTAGTTAGCATTAATATTGCAGGCCCTTAATTCTATGTGATTATTATGGAAATAACATAAGTAATGTGTGTGTGTGTGTGTGTGAGAGAGAGAGAGAGAGAGAGAGAGAGAGAGAGAGAGAGAGAAGGAGGGGGGGGGCAGAGGGGAAGCTCTAACTAAGTAGTCCTGGCTAGCCTGCAACTCACAGAGATCTGCCTGACTTTGCCTCCCAAATGCTGAGATTAAACTATGTGTGCCACCATACCCAGATTTCGAGAATCCTTTAAAAATTTTTGGTCATAACCCTCATGCTATACATTGTTCTTACCATGAAAGTCGGCAAGCACAGTTCAAAACTGACATAAGACTTCATGCATGCAGGGGCTGTGTGAGTCTCTTCTGATGGTCTTCCAGGACCCATATCCAGGGTCAAATTTTGCATCAAATACTTGAAGTAACTTACTGTAACAGTCACAGTTTTAACAGAATCTGACTCATTTAAACAGTCAAAAGTCTTAGCATGCTTTAAGACAATTTTTAGGACTCTTCCAGTGGTACAGAGAGTTAACAAAGTATTGGACAGAGACTGTTCTCAAAGACGTTCTAAAATGTGGGACTGATGGCCCCTCTGAGCAGAGTAGAAGTAGCTAGGAAGAGAGAAAAACTGCCCAGGGATGACATGGGGGGAAAAACAAAACAGCAACAATAGGGTCTATCGGCTTGCTTAGATAGGAATTGAATTTTTTACTTTCAATTCTAATATATTTTAATACTTTCTAATATTTGTCAAAAAGCAAAATCACTTTCCTTCTTTTAGACTTGACTCTTTTTCTTCTTTAGTGAACTCTAGCATCATAGAATTTACGAATCAACTGAAAACACCACAACACCAAGAAGCAAAACTATAAACCTAAGTTCAGGATTCTTTAGAAAAGATAGGTGACCAATGGACAGGACATTCTCCACAGTTATGTGGAGAGCGGGGACTGACTCTGACATGAACTCTGGTGCTCCATATTTGATCACCTCTCCTTGGTGGGGAGGCCTGATGGCACTCAAAGAAAAAATAAGCAGGCTCCCAAGATGAGATTTGATAGCCTATGACCATATAGTGGGGGAAGAGGTCCCCCTCAGTCTTAGGCCAAGGGGAGGGGAATAGGGTGAAAGCGGGAGGGAGGGAGGAATGGGAGGATACAACTGATGGGATAACAATTGAATTGTAACCTGAATAAATTAATAAAAAAAAAAAAAAGACAGGTGAGTTAGCCCAGACCCAGAAAGACTCACATGGTATATACTCACTTATAACTGGACACTAGCCCAAAAGGGATGTCCAATTAAAGTCTTCACTTACCAGGAGATTGGGATAGATATGGGACTTCCTATTGGGATTCTAGGTGAGAGAAGTATGGGAGAATTGGGGAAATAGAAGGATCCAGAGGATCCTAGAAACCTACAAGAAGAACATCATGATGACTAGATCTGGACCCAGGGGGTGTCTGCTCAACCTACTGCCCCAATCAAGGACAATACATGCAGTAAACATTGAACCCCTACTCAGATCTAGCCAATGGATGGCACATTCTCCACAGTTGTGTGGAGAGCGGGGACTGACTCTGACATGAACCCTGGTGTCCCATATTTGACCACTTTCCCCTTGGTGGGGAGGCCTGGTGGCCCTCAGAGAAAGGATAAACAGGCTACCAGGATGAGACTTGATAGCCTATGACCATATTGTGGGGAGGAGATTCCCTTCTGTCACAGGCCTAGGGGAGGGGAATAGGGTGGAAGAAGGAGGGAGGGAGGAACAGGAGGATACTCGTGAGGGGAAAACAAATGATATGTAGTCTAAATAAATTAATAATAAAATAAAATAGAAAAGTCATGGGGAGAAGCCAATCCTTCAGACCAGGTCCCTCAACCTTGGCACTAGTGATATCTTAGAACAGGTAAATCTTCTTTTTTTTCTTTTTTGGCAGGGGTGAGGGGGAGGCAGGCAGTATTTCATTGTGTCTTGCTGTCATTTTAAAAATAAATATCTGGTTGGAGGGCTGCAGGTAAGGGCACTCGCTGACAGGCCTGATGACCTGAGGTAAGTTCCCGGAACTCACACAGCAGGAAAAGAACAAACTCCAGCAAGTTGTCCTCTGACCTCTAAACAAATCCCAGTGGCACGGACACATGCACTCAAGCAGGCACATTAAACACACATAAATAATTAAATGGTTTTTTTAAAATAAAAAAATAAATATCCATTTCATTCCAAGTCTAGTATAATGAAAAAAAAAATGCTTCTATCATGGTCTCCCCATCTCTATACTGACAGCCATGTGTGAGGTGGCCATATCTCTACCCTCAATGCCAATGTCACGTCCTCTCAGTGCAACAACCAAATACACATCCAGATTTGCAAAGATCCTATCTTAGTTACTGTTCTATTGCTGTGAAGAGTTACCATCACCACGGCAGCCCTTCCAAAAGGAAGCACATAAGTGGTAGTTTCCTTACAGCTTCAGGGTTAGTCCATGATCATCATGGGTAGGGGTAGAGGTTGGCAGGCAGGCAGAGAAAGAAAGACACTGGGTCTGGCTTGGGGCCACCCATAGTAACACACTTCCTTCAACAAGGCCACGCCCCTCCAACAAGGCCACACCCCCTCCAACAAGGCCACGCCTCCTAATCGGTCTCAAACAGTTCCACTAACAGAGCACAAGGCATTCAAACATATGACCCTACGGAGGCCGTTCTCATTCAAACCACCACACCCTCTGAGGCCAAAAGTCAACCGAGACGAGAGCTCCTCCTCTAGACGCTTCTTGATTGCCAAGTCATGACTCGAACCCTGAACCAGTCCCTCCCTTATTTTCCAAGTCTCCTTTAGGAGGTCCTGTTGCAGACAAGCCCACATATTGTCCTGGGAGAGATGACAGTGTTCTAGAAAGATCAGTAGGCTCAAGCAGGGGCAGATTTATGTTGAAATGGTGGCTGTGCCAACTCATTTATTTGGGGCCCTCAGACAATATTGTTCATTTTCCTTTGTCTCGTTTTCGCAATTGTAAATGTCAAGTACAAGGTGGCTTCCGGGGGGAGAATTAGACCTGCAGATCTACAAGCACTGTGACACAATGCCTGGCACGTTAGAAGAGAACAGTGTTAATTACGAAACCAAAACTACTGGGAAGGAAGAATGTTTTGCCAACGGGAGCACAGGGGAGCTGAATTGCAGAGCTGGGGAACTCAGGCTTGGACAAGCCAGCATCTCCTGGAGCACTTCCTGACAAGCTTCGCCAGGAAACTGCAGGCCTCCCTGGGAGGACCAGCCATACCTGGATCCTAGCTTTGCAACAGGCTAAACCGTGAGAAAGACAACCAGATGGCTAGGATCTGACTGGAAATCTATAACAGAAGCGTGCAGTGAGGGTCAGGCCTCAAGTCAGAGGCCGGTAAGTGAGCCCCTGGTGAGTTTGTTGGAGTCGGGAAAAGAGCTGGGAATTGAGGGACTCTCCTGTCTCAGATCCGAAGGATGTTATTTCTCTCATCCGTCTTCCCAAAACAGAACTTTCTCTTTCTTCTGGATGCCTTTGGCAATGTTAACACTTTAAGAAATAAAAAAAGGGGTGTGGCCTATGAGTTATCTTCCATGGAAAGACATCTTGAAAAACTTTCCCACACAGCAAAGCAATGTATTTCTCAGAGAAGCTCTCAAAGAGGACGGACTTTTACTTAAAAATTTCCAGCTTAAGTGATGATTTTGCTCATGAAGCATTACTGTTTATTTGGACTGTGTCCACGACATTCTGCTGCGAGTGAACTGGGGACCAAGTTCGGTGACGTTTCTATCTTATTTTTGGGTGTTGTATAGGTTGAAAGGTATGTGAGTCATGAAAAGTGAAATTAAGCATCCAACCTGAGAAAGTTTGTTTTCAGCACCCTTTTGATTGCTTTCGAAGTTTAACACTAGTTATAACAAAATTGAAGAGTTCCGCGTGCACAGAGGTGCCTAGAGCATGGTCATCTATAATACCGCCACTGCCGTCATTTCCAATGGGGGGGGGGGGGAACAAAAAACAAAAAATAGAAAGGCTCTGAATTAATCAGTGTTCACAGAGACAGAGTAAATCTTAACCCCCGGTACCTCAGATGTGATCTTACTTAGAAATAGGGTTTTTCTAAACAAGGGGGCTGGAGAAATGGCTCAGTTGGTAAAGAGCCTGCTGTGTAAGCCTAAAGACCTTCGTTCAATCCCCGGCACTGACAGAAAGACCAAGCGTGGTGCATCTATAACCCTAGCACTGCGGAGGCGACAGGAAGATCCCCTGGGACTTGCTGGCCAACCAGTCAAGCCTGATCAGCAAGGGCCAGGTTCAGCGAGAGATCCTGTTTTTAAAAACAAGTTGAATTAGGGAAGACACCTGATATTGGCCTCTGGTGTACATGTACACACACACACACACACACACACACACACACACACACACACACACACCAAGATGAAGAAAGGAGAAAAGAAGAAACCGAATGAGAGGAATAGACAAAAAGAAATCGAGTCTTTACAGAAATTGTTAAAATGAAATCTCCGAGGAAGGCGGTCCTAGGCTTGTAGACTCCTTTCTTTCTGTAAAAGAGGAATTTGGAAATTACATAACGGTTCCAAGGGAAGATTATATGAAGAAACCCCTGGGGAAAAACTCTGTTCCTTTTCTATTGCTGTGCCAAAGTATCATGACCGAGGCAAAAAGGAAGATTTGTTTGGGGCTGCCAGTTCCACAGGGATAGGTGTCCATCACTGCTAGCATGGCAGAAAGTATGGCAGCTGGCGAGCATGGCACTAGAGCAGCAACTGGGAGCTCACTTCAGTATCCACAAACAGGGAGCAGAGAGAGCATACTGGGAACCCCCAAAGCCTTCCCAAACAGTTCTACTAACTGGGGACCAAACATTCAAATACATGAGCCTATGGCAGGGGCTTTCTCATTCTAACCAACACACTGTTATATCCTCACTTTGACTGAGGATCAAAGAAAGCCAAGAAATGCCAAAATTTCCCTACAAACATCCTGGAAGAGACAAGGAGGAAAGCCCCTACAGATTATAGACTGAGAAAAGTGCTACCAATATCTTCATTTTGGACTTTCCTTGACAGAGCTGTAAGGAACAGAGTTTCATGGTGCTTGGCTAAACTAGCCACTGGATATTAATTTATTGCCCAAAGACAAAGAAATGTTTTACTAAACCTATGAAATATAGCCACCAAAAAGACAATTTAAATGATTTTATGGAAATATGGTAAATATTATAATAAGGTAAATTTTATACATGACCAAAGAACATACTAGAAATGGCATATGTTCTGAGTATCAAGTACAAAATGTTTCTAGGAAAATTTGTTGTAAATATTAGCACTTGTATTTCCATTTCCTGCTTTAAACTGTATCCACTTACAGGCTTTTACTTCTTAGATTGCCTCGGCAGTGTTTGCGCAGGTGAGCAGTGTAGGAGGTATTACTGTCAGAACAAAGTAGCAAAGTTAACTTTGCACCTTGGAACCAACTTTTGTTTCCTTTAGTGTCCATATGGTCCTGAAAGCCAGGCTTGCTGGAGCTTAGGAAGAATGCTTAAATAACAAAACGCTCTTGTTAAAAGATCCTAGACAGGGCTGTAGCAACTGAACAGTAGTTTCAGTTGAGGAAGATCCCATATGCAGCAAGATGAAAGAAGGCTTGTCAGTTAGGTGAGTCAAAGGTTTTGGGTCTATCTCACAACTGACCCTGAAAGGAATTTGTCCCAGACCACACTGGAAGCCGCCCCAACGGGTGGCACGATGTGAAACCGGAAAAAGGGCTTTCCTAGGACACCCGGTATCCTACGGGGCTTACATCAGACGCAGATCCTCGCATGCCCCTCCAGCAGGCACAGATGAGAGCTGAGCTGAGAGGTAGCTCTGGTGTGAGGATCAGAAAGAAAGGCTGAGGATGGAGTCAAACAGAACCTGTGGTACAAACTCAAAGGGTCTGTAGCACCAGCGAGAGCCAAAGAGAGTGACACTAAATCAGTAGGGTGACCTCTAGCCTTTCCCAAGCTTCCCTCTGATGACCAATGATCGATGATCGCAGCACATAGCCACAGACACTGGTCTCTCCTTCCCAAGAGGCCGGAAGTGGGACAGTTTTGCAGCAGGAACCAAAAGCGTGAATCCTGAGCAAACCCCTAAAGATTCACAGCCCAGAGCCTCTCTGAGAAGAACACAAGCAAACAGGAGTCAGAGCCCATCTCTGTATCAGCACCTATAAACATCAATTAACTGATCACTTGGCTAGCAAAAAGCTCCTGTTTCACAACATTTTCCTGCCACGGAGCTGTAACTCGACCCATAAGGAGGAGTGACTTAGTTTTATTAAATCAAAAGTCTATATTTTTCTTACATAACTGACTATTTTAGTGTGGGTATATAGACAAAGATTAAAAAATAATATCCAAGAAGGGCACGGGGGTGCACGCGTGTAATCTCAGCACTAGGAGGGCCAATGCAGGAGGATCTCCATGAGTTCAAGGCCAGCCTGGTCTACAAAGCAAGTCCAGGACAGCCAAGGCTAACACAGAGAAACCCTGTCTCATGGAGCGGGGCTGGAAGAGAGACCAAAAACAATATCTAAAAGTGAAAATAATTTAAGTCCCTAAATTATGCTTTATATTTCAAAAAACAAACAACACCCTTTGGAGTCCTATCCTTAAAGTAGGTTCTGCATTGTCACATACGGCAGCAGCTTTACGATATGCTTCACATCATGAGAGAGTGCCGCGCTCTCCAGCCAAGGCCTACGGTCCACTCAGAAGCCTCAACGAAGGTAGACGCAAAAGGTTATTCCCTCTTATTCTTTATTTCATCCAGTTTTCCAGAGTGATAAAGAGTTAAATGAGAGATAAAGAAGTAAAAATGGCTCAGGACCGCTTCCCCTCAGTCATCATCCATGCCGAGCCCACAGCCATCATTAGCAGATGAGCCTTCCTCACCGCCCGGAGCTAACACTCTCCGAGCACCCTCCCCCTTGCCCACCTCCATGGATTTTTGTTTTACCCTTTACACTCCTCAGAGCTCACAGGACACCTCCCAAAGGTCGTTCAAAATTCAGTGTCAAAGGACTGTGTGCAGTTTGGTTTCTTGCTTCTCTCTTTTTGACAAGGCGGGCTGACGGGAGCAGCCCAGGGCGTACAGTTCAGAGGGAACTATGACAAGCGGGCCTTTTGTGGTAGGGACATCTATTCCCTCTGCTGGACAGGTACCAAGAGTCCAGGCACTGGGATGCATTCCCTGATCTTCAAGATGCCTCTACCTCCAGTAACTACCTCTTAAAATGCAGCCGTGGAAGCCGCGCAGCCGTGGTAATGGAGACTCCACCTTGACTCTTGGTAAGTATAACGTCCCTTCTCCATGAACTGATCAGATACCGCAAGACCCAAGAGGATAGGAACGCTGAAAGTGCTGGAAGTAAACAGAATCCAGTAGGCAGGAAGAGTAGGAGAAAGAAATCTGGCCATAATCCCGTCCTCAAGTAGTCTGTGAATAGCCACTCTGTTTGGCACTTTAACATAGGACCTCGTATTTCTCTCTTGGTAATCCTCTGAGGTTTAAATGGTTTAAGCGATTTGTTCAAGCCCATGCAAAGTGCAGAGCGCTGAGTTTAACTTTAGCCTACAACCATTCTCACGTGGAAATCTGTGCCCTCTTTCCTCCGCGCATGTGGTTACAGGTAGGTGCACAGGGTATTCGCTAAAAGCACTAAAAACAATTCTAAAGCATTTCTGCCTTTTTAGGCTGGAGGAAGTTATCTTAAGAAATAAACTGTGGAGGCTGGAGAGATGGCTCAGCAGTTAAGTGCACCGGCTGCTCTCCCCGAGGACCTGGCTTTGATTCCCAGCACCGAAATCCATCTGTAACTCCAGTCTCACGGTATCTGATGTCCTCTTCTGACCTCCTCAGGTATGCATGGTGCCCAGACACACATACAGACAAAACATCCAAGCACATAAAATAAAATGGAAAAAAAAAACTAACTAAAAGAAATAACCTATAGATATGCACAAAGACTTTACTATTATGCTAGTCACTAAAGAGTCTATCTAAAAATTAAAGTAATAATATGCTAGCAATTTTTTATCTGTTTTAAACATGCATTCTGGTAACATTGTTGCATAACAAATTATCCTACTTGTTTTATTTTGTTTTTCTCCAGAAAAGTTATAGTTCAAGAACCCAAGAAAGGCTCATCTCATTTCTTCTCATAGGAGATCCTGCAGGCATCCACAGGTGTAAGATGAGGAATAAGGTTGCAGTTGGCCACAGGCTGTCCTGTGCTGGATGCCCACGGTGACTCCTGGGAGGTAGATGCCTGCTATTACTGACTACAGCGGCGTCCATGCCTGGCCTGTTCCTACAGGCCTGTGCGCTTCCTCACAATATGGCAGTTTTGGGGTATTGGACTTGCCTGGTAACTTGGAGCCGCAGCACAGGCACAAGTGAGAACAAGGCACAATCTGAACCTCATTTTCCAACCTAAGCTTTCTAGTTCCACAGAAACACTTGAGCCTGCATTTTATTGGAAACAAGCCACAAATCTGCCCAGATACAATAAGACAGTGAAATACTGAAGCATTTACATCTGCTTCTTAAGATGTCTCAGCACTTCTAAAGAACTTACCAGGATGCTTTTGTTAGGGACACACATGGCCAATAGGAAAAAAGAACAAGGACATAAATAAATGTTCGAGCTATTTTCTCTTGAATTTGGATACATCTTATTTTAATTTTACCTAAAATTTTTATGTTGAATTTCTATTAATTTTGTGATCACCAAAACATTAAATGGAGCATTTAATTTCTAAAGTTTCTTAGGAACACTCGTTATCTCTCTCCTCAGCTTCCAATAGTTAGGCACCTTCCCTTACATGTGCAAAATCTGAGTCTACCAAAGCATTCTACCTCACGAGTTCACCCCTCTTCAGTGTCATATTCACGTCAATAAATCTCCTCAATGTCATAGACCTCTGGTTACCTGCCATGCCTAGCAACCCATAAGGGGCCTGGGAACACAGCATGGGATGTGACATGCACTGCATGGTGTGGCCTTCTCAGGAAAATCCACAAGCCCATAAGGCTGCAGTCACATTCTCTTGAATGTGGCTTTTACCCCCTCCTTCACAGAAAGTAAAACAACAATAACAAAAATCTAATAATTTGGCTTTTGAGACTATTTCTGTGGGAAGGGGGGAAAAACCTGCCAATCAAATAGTAAGATCCATTCCTTTAGGCTGCCTTCAAGCCAGTGTCAACAGGCACAGACAGAAGGAACAGATGTCCCTCAGTTAGGGGGTGGGGGTGTACACTAAACCCAAATATTCACAAAAGTCTCAGCGGCTAGACCTCACTAATGACCCTCACTTTTCTTCCCTCATCCCCTGAAACACTTAAAAACTAAGGTCACCAGCTGTTGCGTGGCATCAAGAACTTAGGAATTTATGGCAAGGGTCCTATTTAATTACAGCTCATGAAACTGATCCTGTGATATTGCAGACCTTATATATAAATATTATTTATATCCCCAACTTTCAGGAAGGCAAGGTCTATTTCACAGGCTCGTCAGAGGCCAGGGATCTGCCCCGATGTTAAACATAAAAGGTGTTGTGTAACATAGCTAAACAGATTATGGGCTGGGGCACAGACATGGTTTTCTTCTCTTTCTGTGGAAAAGAAGAAAGGACTCCATTCAGTACACATCTCCTCAGAGCCCTGAGTACCTCTCTAAAGAGTGTGCACTTAATTCAGAGGGCCATGGGGAGCCATTGAAGGCTTACTGAGAAAGGAATGACATGATCTGAACCATACTTTGTGTGTGGGGGGCGGGGGGACATTTAAAGATGAAATTAGTAAATGAGAAAAAATATAAATATAAAAATCTGGTTCTTCGAGGGGATGAACGTAGCAGTTTCTCAACTTGAGGGTCGCTATCCCTTTGTGGGTCAAGCAACCCTTTCACAGGGTTTGCCTGAGGCCATCAGAACACAGATATTTTTACACTATGTTTCATAACAGTAGAAAAATTACCCTCATGAAGTAGCAACAAAAATACTTTTGTGGCGAGAGGTCATCAAACATGAGGTACTGTATTAAGGGTCTGCAGCGTTAGGGCAGTCGAGACTCACTGAACTAACAGAATGGGTTCTCTCACAAACTTGACTAAGAAAACAAAGAGCTAATCAGTAAGGTGGGACTTGTGAAAAGGACATATTTCAAATTTCTAGAGAAGTGTAAAGGACAACAGAATCTTACCTACAATTTGCAGGGCACAGCTGGAGCCCACAGGAGACCTATGAGTTTCTAGATGAACACTGGTGTTCATAGTTGATCCAAAAAGAAGGAAATCAATATGAATATGAAAGAGCGAGAACCCTAACTAAGCAAGTGAAGGACTTGTATGAAAAAAATTTCAAAACTCTGAAGAAAGAGATTGAAGATGACCTGAGAAGATGGCGTGATCTTCCTTGCTCATGGATCGGGAGAATCAACATAGTAAAAATGGCCATCCTACCAAAAGCAATCTACAGATTCAATGCAATCCCTATCAAAATAACTACACAATTTTTTAAAGACATTGAAAGTTCAATTCTGAACTTCATATGGAAAAACAAAAAACCCAGAATAGCTAAAACAATCTTGTACAATAAAAGATGCTCCGGAGGAATCTCCATACCTGATCTCAAACTGTACTATAAAGCAATAGTACTTAAAACAGCATGGTACTGGCACAGCAACAGGCTGGTTGATCAGTGGAATCGAATCGAAGACCCAGATATGAATCCACACACATATGGTCACTTGATTTTTGACAAAGAAGCCAAATCCATTCAATGGAAAAAGGATAGCATCTTCAACAAATGGTGCTGGTCTAACTGGAGGTCTATGTGTAAAAAAATGAAACTGGACCCATATTTGTCACCTTGCACAAAACTCAAATCCAAGTGGATTAAAGACCTCAACATAAAACCAGAGACACTAAGCCACTTAGAAGAAAAAGTGGGAAAGAGCCTGGAACATATTGGCACAGGAGACAACTTCCTGAACAGAACACCAACGGCCCAGGCCTTAATGTCAACCATTGATAAATGGGACCTCATGAGGCTGAGAAGCTTCTGTAAGGCAGGAGACACTGTCAAGAGAACAAAGCGACAGCCTACAGACTGGGAAAAAATCTTCACCAACCCTACATCTGACAAAGGTCTAATATCCAAAATATATAAAGAACTCAAGAAATTAAACACCACCAAACCGAATAACCCAATTGAGAAATGGGGCTTGGAACTAAACAGAGAATTCTCAACAGAGGAATATCAAATGGCTGAGAAACACTTAAAGAAATGCTCAACCTCCTTAGTCATCAGGGAAATGCAAATCAAAACAACTCTGAGATTCCATCTTATACCCATCAGAATGGCTAAGATCAAAAATTCAAGCGACACCACATGCTGGCGAGGATGTGGGGAGAGAGGAACACTCCTTCATTGCTGGTGGGAATGCAAACTAGTACAGCCACTTTGGAAATCTATCTGGTGCTATCTCAGAAAAATGGGAATAGGGCTTCCTCAAGACCCAGCTATCCCACTCCTTGGAATATACCCAGAAGATGCTCCAGCACACAACAAGAAAATTTGCTCAACCATGTTCATAGCAGCCTTATTCATAATAGCCAGAACATGGAAACAGCCTAAGTGTCCCTCAGTAGAAGAGTGGATAAAGAAACTGTGGTACATATACACTATGGAATACTACTCAGCTATTAAAACAAGGAATTCCCGAAATTTGTGGATAAATGGATTGAGCTAGAAATGATCATAATGAGTGAGTTAACCCAGAAGCAGAAAGAATCAAATGGTATATACTCACTTATATCTGCACACTAGCCCAAGGGGCATGTCCCACGAAAGCCTTCACTTGCCAGGAAACTGGGACAGAGGGGAAGGCATCCTATTGGGACTCTAAATGAGAGACGCATGGGAGAACAGCAAAATAAAAGGATCCAGAGGGTCCTAGAAATCTACAAGTAGAACAATATGATAGGCAGATTTGGGCCCAGGGGTCCCGCTCAAACTAAGGCACCAGCCAAGGACAATACAGGAGGTAAACTTTAAACCCCTTCCAAGATCTAGCCAATGGTCAGAATATTCTCCACAGTTGAGTGGAGAGTGTGATATGACTTTCTCACGTACTATGGTGCCTCACATTTGACCATGTCCCCTGGAGGGGGAGACCTGGTGGCACTTAGAGGAAGGACAGCAAGTAGCCAAGAAGAGACTTGGTACCCTATGAGAATATATAGGGGGACGTAATCCCCCTCAGGAACAGTCATAGGGGAGGGGAATAATGGGAAAATGGGGGGGGGAGGAATGGGAGGATACAAGGGATGGGATAAACATTGAGATGTAACAAGAATAAATTAATAAAAAAAAATTAAAAAAAAAAAGAAAGAAAGAGCGAGAGAGGGGCTGCCTGTGCGTGAACTCAAGATGTGTTGGCCTAGGATTGTTGGTAAAAGGTAAGAGAGAAGTGGCCGAGGCTAGCACTTCCTGCTCAAGTTAACTGAATGAAAGCGCTTCTTGTGCACACAGGGAAATCAGAAGAAGAGTGTAAATCTAGGGGAAAACGATACATCAATCAGAAGCATTGCTAAGGTGCAATTGAACAGAGATGTGCAGCCGAGTGTGGTACTGTCACGGCTGCCAGCTGATGCTATCTTGGGGCTAGTCAGGATGGCGCAGCACTATACAAGGAGAGAGTAAGTCATATTCATTCTGTTACATATTGTCTTAACTTTAGACACTTGTGTCATTCTATAAAGTGTAGTGGTACCACAATTCTAATGTTTTCAATATATGCATGAAGCGCTGAATAGTTTAAAATCTTTAGTAATGTGAGTGGCTAGTCAAAAAATAACTAGTTATATATCCTTGTTGCACTAATACACACAACATGGGTGAATCTCAAGATCTCATGTTGAATGAAAGAAGTATAAGGCCAAAAAGTGTATATTATATGATTCTATTTGTTTTTTGAAAAAAAGAAAAAGAGAAAGATAGGGGGAAGGGATGGAGGGAGGGGGAAGGGATGGAGGGAGGCAGGGAGGGAGTAAGGGGGGAGGAGAGAGAGAGAGAGAGAGAGAGAGAGAGAGAGAGAGAGAGAGAGAGAGAGAGAGATATGCAAATAGTCGATGTGATAAAAAGCAGCTCAGTGGTAGCCAGGTAAGGAGCAGAGAGAAGACCGTGTTGCAGAGATTAAGGGTTACTTTGGCCATTGGAAACACTCATATCTTGACTATGAAAATGACTTCATAGGCACATACATATAACTAAACACAATGAGCGGAATATATAAAATGCATGTAGTTGTATACACATTATGCCTAAAATAGTTAATATTTTTTAATCTGACAGCACAAAAAGGGTTTTAGAATCTTTGTGTTCCTCGGCTATGTTATACATTGGTTACAAAGAACACCCAAGCCACAGTGATTTACACCAATAAAGCCTGAGTTCTGGTGCTAGTTTTGTTTGCTTTGGTTTTTCGAGACAGGGTTTCTCTGTGTAGCCTTGGCTGTCCTGGACTTTTTGTAGACCAGGCTGGCCTTGAACTCACAGATAGCCACCAGCCTCTGCCTCCCAAGTGCTGGCATTAAAGGCCTGGGTCATCATGCCTGGCCTGCGTTCTGGTGTGTGTTCTGTGTTGGCTGCCAGTCAGCTATGGATCCACTCCATAGAAGCCCCTGGCTCCAGTGTCCATTCCACACACTTCACACACATGTACTAAAGCTCTTAGTGAAGCGTCTTAAAATTAGCAGACAGCCAAGAATCATTAGAGACATGATGGCCACATTTACTATGAAGAAATGAGGCCAGCAAAAGCAAGCAGAAGAGGGACGTTGAAGAAAATAGAGATCTTAAAAAGAAGGGACATGTTCCTAAGAATTTTTAAGGCAACAAAATAGAAGGCACATTGGCTCTGTGTGCCCTAGGGAACAGAGCAGCCTGTCCATCCATTCACACTTGGTAAAATAGATACAACCCTTGCTTTTTGCCAAAAGGATGAGTAGCAATATCCTAATCATTACTAAGCAATTTTTGCTAAAGCAGCCACACCAATGGCCTAAGTAACTAGGACAGCTGGCCAGAGCTTAGACAGAAGAGAGAGGCATGGAGCTCAGGAACAACGCTATGGATGCTAAGAAGATGCCAGAAGAAGCTGAGCACAAAGATGCAGCCCAGTGAAGCCATGCTATGAAATTTTGCTCATACTTTATTAGAAATTTGAGAACCATCAGCTCCTGTGCATTATTGGTGGCAACACTGTCATTATAATGGTGAGAAAATAATCTGTAATCTAATGCATGTGTTTAAAGAAAAATCTTACTTACCAATAGAGGACTTGCAAACCATGTGCTATAATTAGTGAACAGCACTGGCTGTCCTCAGGTATGTCCTGGGTGACCCTGATTGGTTTTCCTACAACATCAAAACTGAGTTTTTTCTCCAGTCAATAAGTATTACTTTGGGGACTTTAGAAATAGTTTACTTAGTATAGCATAGAAAGTTTTCACTTTAGAGGCTTGGGAAGTAATCTCTTATTTCGTACAGCACATAAAATAGGCATTTCTAATGATAAAATTATATTCCCACTATTTTTTAAAATCTCTTCGGAAAATAGCATTGGTTTATTAAGCAACATTTCTAAATATCCTATGACACTGAGTAAAAATTTAACTGAAACTAATAAGCCAATTGGAAAGAAATAAATATTTTTAAACTGATGGTAGAAAACTATCTGGAAATCACTATGGGAAAAAGGGAGGTTTACTTTCTGGAAACGTGTAACAGAGTATGTTCAAACAAGCTAGAAAAGTGTTACATTTAAAAATCAGAGTTTCCAAAACTACAATTCTCATCTCAGTGAGGGACATTACTGAACTTATTGAAAAACATCATCACCAAGATAGATGAGACCAACTTAAGAAAAAAAATGAAAAACCGTACCATCAACAGAAAGAAGACAAGAAAAGCTGGACTGATTTGCATCGCACATGAATAAAACTCTTAATATTTTTCAAAAATCTGTATAAATGAAGAAGCTTTCTGCTTTTTCCTGGGTAAACTGATGAAAGGGCGGACTGGCCAGAGGAGATGGTATAAACAATAGTCGGAATGCCTAGAATTACAAACAGATTTCCTGACATTAAAAATGGAAACTAAAGCACTGGTGACCTCACCCACACTATCGTATTGGCACATGTTTCGAGTTGTGTGTGCTCCCATGCCATTGGCATGACACACTCTACTAACTACAACCTGCACCAATCTGCCTTTTGAGAAACTAGCTCATTTTAATTAATAAACACCCAGGGAAACACTTGGAAGAAAAAAAAATTACTTACATAACGATGTTTCTAGAAATTGGGTTTTTTTTTTCTCTCTCTCTTATTTGTTGTGTGCATGAAGGAGAGAGATGTGCGCGAGTGATACATAGGGGTACGTAAGTGAGGGTACACCCACTAAAGGGCACATATGTGGAGGTCAGTTCTCTCCTTCCACTGTGGGTTAAAGGGACCAAACTCAAGTGGCTAAGCTCGCACACCAAGCACTTTGACCTGATGAGCCGTATCACCAGCCTGCTTCTACATATTCTATTGTAAGAAATTTTTTCTGTAAAGAAACTTCATTGTAATGTTTTCTTTTTAAACCATCTAACAGTTGGCAAACGGGTATGTAATGTGGGTGTACTACTGTTGCTGTGGAGTGTTCTGCAGCTACAGACAACACTGGCACGTGTGAAATTATGTGCAAAAATGTTTAAATATCAGACATGTAAAGCAAAACATCAATTATTATGCTTAGTGACTGTATTTACATAAAATTGTAACTCTCTTCACTGGATGGAATCACAAGGAGATCTGCATGCCATGAGCTGGAGTGTTTAAAACAGGGTTTTTCTATAAAAGGCTGGAACGAACCATAAAAGATAAGAGATGAATTAGTCAAGTGAGAGAAATTATTATTCCAGCTTGCAATCATCTCTAAGCCAAGTCATAATTTCAACAAGTGCTATTTATTAGCTGTCTAATGTGGGCTGGCAATTCTGTTGGCTTCTGAAATGCAGGATCTGACTATCCCACCGCCCTGCAAGTTAGATGCTATCAGCCTCCACTTTACAGATATAAATGGAAGCTCAGAGAGATTAAATAATTTGCCCAGCTACCACGAAATCACTGTAGGATAGCACCTAAATTAGAATCTACTTCTGCTCCCAGATTATTTCATTAAAGAGGATTTCTTCATGAGAATCCACAAAGCCCATTCTCATAGAGGAAGACATAGAAAAACACAAATATTATTTAAGAAAAAAAAAAAAACTACATTCCACAGTCCAAACAAAGACTATCATTTGGTATTTTCCCAAATAGCCTTCCAATATTTTCCTAGCATGCTTTTTTTCTCATAGTTAAATTCATAGTCCATGTATAATTTCATATCCTGCATTTTATTTAACATTACGTCATACTTATAAGTCTTAATGACAGCATAATACACTATTACATGGATTCTCTGTTGCTTACTTAACCATTTAATATACATTTGGACACTGCCAGTTTTTCACTATTAGAAAAAGCGCCACAATAAAAATCCTCAGTATACAAACCATGCTTGGCAAGAAAGCTGGCTAAAAGATGAAGCAGTGAGACAGAAGGTGTGGGACTCTCAAAAGGCTCTTATAAATTTCTTCCCAGGAAGGTTGTATCAGCTCACACTGGCCATGGCTGAGAGCGTCTGTATCAGTTCACACCAGCAACGGCTGAGAGTGTTCATTTTACACACAGCCTTCCCAGGACCATTACTCCCTTTTGATCCTGCTAATGGAGAGATGAAAAATTAGGCGTTCTGGTCTAATTTAAACTTACAGATGTTAGTTTTGCAGGTTTGTTTTTTAATTCAATCTTCAGAGAACCTCCTAAGTGCTCTAAATTATTTCAGTTCCAGACACATCATCATAAAACAATGGCAGGCCCCCAGCTTTTTCTCACAACATGTCGCCTCCCCAAAGAGAGGGGGTCAGCATCTTTGTTTCATTTATTCATCCACCACCCTCACAAGACCAAGTGCATCAGGAAGCATTTTGACAAAAGAAAAAAAAAGTAGCAAAATAATTTTTTTTTTTTTTTACAAAATGTTGACAACTTTTAAGCAAATCGACTCTCCTTATAGACTGTCTCTGCCCACCAGCTACATTTTGATTTGGCTTCTAACAGAAAAGCCGAAGAAAATGAATCTGGAGAAGCATCTGTGGTCTTTTGTTTTTCTCTGTTTCTCGCGTCTCATTTCACAAGACTCAAACATCTTACCAAGAACAGCTGTACTGAAAACAGCCGAAACTAGGCAGGTGGCCCCACCTGTGGCTAATCAATTATCAGCTCTCTAAGTAAGTTCTTTGTTTGACACCCAGTTGTTCCAAACTTTTTTTTTTTTTAAGCAAAAAACCTTAGATTCATGTTGAGAATTTTTCACATAGGCTATATAGATGGTGGGTGGGTGGGTGGATGGATGGATGGATGGATGGATGGATGAGTGGGTGGGTGGATGAGTGGATGGATGGATGGATGGATGGATGGATGGATGGATGGATGGATAGATGGATGGATGTGGTGGATGGATGGATGGATGGATGGATGGATGAGTAGATGGGTGGATGGATGGATGGATGAGTGGATGGGTGGATGGATGTATAGATGGATGGATGGATGGGTGGGTGGGTGGATGAGTGGATGAGTGGATGGATGGATGGATGGATAGATGGATGGATGGATAGATGGATGGATGGATGGATGGGTAGATGGATGGATGGATGAGTGAGTGGATGGATGGATGGATGGGTAGATGGGTGGATAGATGGATACATGGATGGGTAAGTGGATGGGTGGATTCTAAAACAGCAGTGAACAGTTATCTTCTTCTAATTTACTCTGCTTTGGAGCAGGTGGCTTACTAAGAAATGGTCATGGCAGCTACTTGCAGTAGATGACAGGGTCACTGGTATGGTTTGAAGGTAAAACGTCCCCCACAGCCCCAGTGTTTGAATACTTGGTTCTCAGTTGGTGCCATCATTTTGGGAAGGTTGTGGAATCTTTAGGATGTGGGACCTAGCTGGAGGAAGTAGGTCCTGTGGGGTGGGATGGCTTGAAGGTTATATACCCCAGCCTAGTCCCATGTGGAACTCTCTGCTTCCAGGTCTGTGTCATATCATGGAAGAAGCAACTGCAAGGAAACATCTCTGCTGCCACAGACTGCCCAAGCTTTCTGCCATGCAACAAGGATCTACAAGAGAGAGAAAACTAGTACATATGAAATCTTTCCGCCCACAGTCTCTCCTGTAACTTTACAGAACCTTGTTTTACATTTGTGAATACATAGAGGAAGAGCAGGGTGGGTTGGTGAGTGCCCTGTACACTTGAAGTTACTACAAACCAACAGGCTTTCGAATGTGCACACGGGAAAGCGTGAACCAGCTCTAGCAGGTACATGGGTCCTTCCTGTGTGGTCAACTTTAAAAGTAAAGGAAGGAGAGTTTGGGCTGGGGATGCAGCTCAGTGGTAGAGTCCTTGTCTATCACTGACAAGGCTCCAGGTTCACTCCTCAGTACCACACAGTATATAAGGAAGTAAGGAGAGAGGGACAGAAAAATAAGCTTTATTTCCACATGTAAGATTCTCCCATCGTACTTAGGTTCTGAAGAAGGGAGGACAGACAACTTGAAGAAACAAATACACAAGCAAGAAAATGCAGGCTTTGGGTAAAAAGTGGGATGAAGAAAATCAATAGAATGATAGACCATCTAAGGCTGTCCAAGTTAGCACACTAGGAAACGGCATTTTAGGTGAGGCTTGAGGTGAGAGGAGCAACCAAGAAGCCAGCCAGGGCAGGACCAGAGAACAGAGCCTCCTGTGACACACAGTGGTCACCAAGACCCAGGAGGTGGGCCAAGTGGCCCACTCACTGGGAGGAGGAAGACACTGCCTTATATAAAGTGCACTGGAGGGGGCGGGCTGGACCTGGCTACAGGAGCCATGAGGAAGACTTTGAAAAGCTTTAAGCCTGAGTGCAGATGCTAGGGAAATAGTCAGCCTGCTTTCCTTTCTGCCTCTGCAGGCCTGATTCCCTATCTACTCAATGCATCCTACAGTGGCCTCATTATTTAAGACTATGAACTTCAGCTCTTGGTTTCCCCTCCATTGGTACTGTAAGGATGTAACGTTAGGAGCTAGCCTCTGCTCAGAGGCTCTGCTCATAGAAACTGAGACATTATCTGTGAGCCAGAGGACTTGGGTACCAACACGCCTCACTCAGGAAGCGATGTCACATCCTGAACCCCACCTGCCTCCCTGGGAATCAGAAACCCTGGTTGCTGACTCTTGCTGTGACCCTCTCCCATCCTCGAAAAGTATAAGGGGCTTCGTCCTCTGCCACACAGGCTCCACTTCTCTTCAGAGAGCCGGCCATGCTATTGTCACACCAACTATCTGTCCAAGATGTAAATGACTCTTCTAATAAACTCCTTAGTCCCCAGTTATCATCCAGAGTCGTCCTGAAACTTCCTGCCCCATCCAAAACCTACCACTCACTTCCCACCCCTTCACTTGCTCTGCCTTTCCTCTTCCATGCCTGTCACCTTTAACACATTAGGTCATTCACTGATGTGCCCTTTGCTGTTTGCTAGCAGGCTCCCATGTGAATGTGAGTTCCACAACGGTGGGCTTCTGGGGTTTGGTGTTATGAACTCTCTATCCGAAGAGTTTAGAATGGTAGCAGCGCAGCAAAAGACCTGAGTCTGTGATAACGTGATCTGCTCAGAGCTTCCTGTCCTAGAGCCACATTGCTTTCGGATTTATTTGGCAAATTTGTAATGACACCCTTTCTGGGTGGAACTATATGGCAGGATGGACACTGCACTCACTCCTTCCAACACACACACACACACACACACACACACACACACACAAACATGTACGTGTGCATCCACTGCCAAGGCCTGGCTCCTGTGTGACTATAGTAGAAGGAATTAGGGCTATAGGTGTGATCAAGGTTGCTACTCACTGTTGGTTTTAAAGCAGGGGTTTATCCTGGATGGTTAAGCCCACTGTAATTGTGAGGACCTTCAGAGGGGTCAGAGGAAGTCGGAAGAGAGGTCCAGAGAAATAGAGTGTGAGGAGGATTTGCTGGTACTGAAGGAGGAGACCATGAGCCCAAGAGGTCAGGCACTTTCTAGAAACTAGAAAAGGCTCAGACCAATGTGTGAACCATGCCTGGGCCAGATAAGAACCTCAGTGGGTTCTGTTCAGTTTCACCGAGAGCTAAGATGGCTCTAAGAAACAAAGTTGAGTAAGTCTATTAAAAAGCAAACAAAGCCCAGTGAGATGACTTAGCAGGTAAAAGGCTAGCTGTGTAAGCTTCAAGACCTCTGGAGCTATGAGCTGTCCTCTGACCTCCACACATGCACCACAGCACTCACATCCCCCAACACCTACACTCCAATAAATGTAATAAAGAAAAAAGATAAAATTAAAAAGGCAGCTTACCAAATGATCCAGCAATTCCACTGCTTATAATATCCAAAGGAAATGAAATCATATGTCAGAGACATCTGCACTCCTGAGTTCACTGCAGCACCACTCACAACAGCCAAGATATTGAATCAATTTAGTGTTTGCCAACAAACAATCGAGCAAAGAAAACACACTACACACACACACACACACACACACACACACACACAGTAGAATACTATTCATTCGGCCTTCTGCCACTTATAAGGGTGTTAAATGACCCTTTGACAGGGGTCACATATCAGATATCCTGTATATCAGATATTTAATTATGATTCATAACAGTAGCACAATTACAGTTTTGAAATAGCAACAAAGTAATTCCATGGTTTGGGTTCAACATAACACGAGGAGCTGTATTAAAGGGTCACAGCATTAGGAAAGCTGAAAACTGCTGTGGTAAGGGAAACAAACCAGATGACCAACTGCACAAACTCACGTACTATCTAAAGTAACTAATCCTACAGTGCGAGAGTAAAATGGTCGGTACCAAAGGGCTGGGCGCTTAAGGGGGAGTGGCTGGGAGGCCTAAGCAAATGCTACAAAATGACGACTGTATGAGAGGGAGAAACATCTAAGTAAACATGGAGATAAGGAGGAAAGCGATGGCCTGGTTAAGAAGGGTCAGGTCAGGGTCAAGTGGAGAAACTGGGAATAGCAAGTAAATTGACTTTCCTTGGTGGTGAAAACGCTCGGAAATGGGTTGTGGTGACGTGTGCACAGCTCTTGAGAACACACAAAAACGCTAAAGTGTGTGGTTCAGTTGAGCTCTGCTGTGTGAGCTATCTCCATAAAGCTGTCTGTTTGCTCTGGTGGCTTTGTTCTCTTTGCTTTTTTTAAGATCACGGGACACAAGGAGCATTATGGGCAATGGAAGCTCCTGGAAAGTGAAGAGCCTTACTATCCCGTGTCGCGCTCCTAACCTACAGAATCATAGGTGTCACAGTCTGCAGTGTCTTAAGTCAGAAAGCTTGTGCTTTGTATGTGTTTGTCCACCACCCAACGACCAGTGCAAGTGACTACAGACTTGAATTTTCACATCCAAATAGAGAGTAAAGGGCGCCACTATAATCTTAGCAGCAGTGGGGGGTTAAATTATAAACTTTCATAAATACCCTACTTATTATACATATTTCATTATATCAGATTTTCCGATATTTGTAACCCAAACTATCCTATATAATTAAAGTAAGCATTCAAATATATTTCACAGGTAGCCAGCCATAAACTTATTCCTAATACTCCTTAACTTTGAGATATTAGTTTCAGTGAACATAATACAGAGCTGATAACACAGGAATCTCATACGTGGAAGCACTTCCTGTATATGGGGATCCCAACCTCAAAGTTAGCCTAGAGTGTGAGAGGAAAATGAAAAGAAAGTTTCCACTTTCAAAAAAAGTTTACAACAAAGCCAGGCAGATAAATGCCACAGGAATTAAGGACTTAATGAGCTGGTTTATGCTAGAGTTGTTTCTTGGCAGCATCTCAACATGTCCTTGTGCCAAGTGGCTCTTGTTCCTCCAGGGGAGGAAGGAAATGGAAAACCTGGTGTTTCCTCGCTCTTCTTCCTCCTAGTGAAGCATCCTTCCTCTCAAATGTGATGAGCATTCTCTCCCCCAAGCAAGCTAGGGAAATAGAAAGCAATGGTGTACCTTAGAAAATTCAGAAAAATATCTGACATATTTTATAATAGAAAAAATGTAAGAAAAATTGCCCATCAAGTACTGAAGTAAGTGTGTGTGCGTGTGTGCGTGTGTGTGTGCGTGTGTGTGTGTGTGTGTGTGTGTGTGTGTGTGTTAAGAATCACTTAAAGTCAATGCACCTCTCTTGTTCTACAAGAGAGAGAGAAAGAAAAAAAAAAAGAAGACTCTA
Organism: Acomys russatus; assembly: GCF_903995435.1. Lineage (NCBI taxonomy): Eukaryota > Metazoa > Chordata > Mammalia > Rodentia > Muridae > Acomys > Acomys russatus. The sequence continues at coordinate 11,762,767 of NC_067160.1, forward strand.
TGCAGGAATGAGCTTAGGGAATTTGCCTTGGGTATTGAAATGGGAGCAACAGCACATGCAAGAGATAGAGCTAAACACACAGGAACCCTAAGGGAATTAACGTAGAATGTGTACAAAGGAATGCAAGAAGAAAGATGTAAATTTGGAGGCTCCAGCCTGAGAAAGGAATTCCATTTCCTGAGATCAGTGGAGCAAAGCAGAGCCCTGGCACATGAAGCTATCAGCCTGGGGAAGGATCACAGGCCAGAGGTGGTTCTGCTTGCTTGGGAAGGAACTCCACGTTCCAGAACAATTTCCTGCACTAGGAAGAACAGGGAAAGATTAAAGGTGATTTCTCTTGGTTTAGGATATACATGGGAAGAGACTCGACCTCTGGTGACAGATCAGGAAGCCTGTCAGAGAGCGCAGGTGACTTCTTTTTGGCTGATTTGCTCAAGTGAGTGTGTTGAGAAATGTTCAGACAAAAGACATATGCCCCATTCAGCGAGAAGGCAAGCCTGCTGATCATGCAGACATTGCGTGGGGAGCTGTGAGGAACTTTGGAGAATTGCATGCAAGATGGCTGTTACAAGAAGCAGATGTAGTGAGGTCAAGGGCACCTGGAATCTGGTCCCCATGTGGCTTGTCTCCGAGAGGTGAAGGCAGGGGACATTAAGAATATGAATATTGATTGGTGGGAAAGCTGAAGACCCAGCACAAGGAGGCCGACTAATTGAGTCAAAGAGACCCGTCTACCCCAGCTTCGTTCCCACCCGCCCCGCCACAAAAGAAACCACAACTCCCATCGAGTTAATGACTTCTTCACTTTTGTCAAGAAAAATGGTCCTGCTCCATTCTGAATCGTCTTGAACTCTCTGTAGCTTCCAGCCGTTGATCAATAGCTATTATCTTGCCCTGTTGCTGAGGCATCCTGGGATAGCCAGCCCCGTTTGCTCATTCATTCCTTCCTTCAATCCATAGCGACATCCCCAGAGTACTGGGTGCTAAGGAAGATGAATAAGATGCACACTGGCTAGTCCAAATGCTGAGCACTCTCCTGGGGAAACTGGGCCAGCTCTCTCTATGTTCTTTGATTCATCTCTTCCACATTTACCCCCAACTACCATCCTGGTAAGACTCTCCTCCAAATGCCCCTCGACTGTATGAGCCATATAACGTGAGGCCAGTTCTGCGCTCTCCTCCTTGTAGACAGTAGGGATCTGGCTGCGGCCCACCCAGTCCATCTCTTCCCTACTCCATAGGCCCAGCTGCGCCTTTCTCTTGCTCAGCAGAATAAAAGTGTGCCTCAGTTTGCCCTACCAAAAGATGTGTCTCTGCCACCTTTACTAGCCAGTGGTTAGCATTTGTGGTCATCACTCAGGAGACACAAAGGCCTGTCTTTGGCCAACCCTAGTTAATGCCTTGTCAGTTCCAGTATCCATGGTGTATTCCAAACCCCGGGCTAGCATGTGCTTTTATTTTCTCTTAGTCATGTGCTACTCTGAAGGACGCCCCACATGCACACACATCCTCTCTAGCTCTTGGAGTGGGATTTGTTGGTTTTCCTTTGTGAATTGAAGCCCTTCATTGCCCAGAGTGGTGCAACAACTCCAGACTCAAGAATAACCTCAAGGTTACTTTGTCTCTTGGCTTCAAAACCAAGAAGGGTTTAGATTGACTCCGGTGGGACTGGATTGAGTATGCGATGGCCCTGAACCACTCTCCATAGTTGAGCAATATGCAACTGGATTGGCCAGACTGACAAATGAGTGAGCACCGGTGTGGAGTACCACATCAGTGCCATCCTGAGTTGGAGAGACAGTAAGGCAAGATGGAAGATCTCTGCACTGAGTTGTGGTGACAAATTCCCACGCGTTCATTTCTGAGGGGCAGGTGAGGGCTGCTCTGAGAGAGACCACAGTGAGATGATTCCAAGACCCCAGGCATCTTTGAAGGGCAAAGTCCTGTTTAGCTCTGATCCAAGTACACAGAGTAAGTTATCTGGATTCAAATGCTGGCTCTGCCACTTCCTGGCTGGACAAATGACTTGTCTGTGGTTTCCCTGACTGTGAAAAGGAAATACTTAGAGATCTTAAGCAAGTAAAGAAGTTGTGCTTGGCTCCTCAGAAGTGCTCATTACGGGTTCTCTAATAATAGAGACATCGAGGAAGGAAAGCACATGACACTGTCAGAGACATTAATGCTGGCCCGATAGACTACAGCCCTGCTTGCAGAGCAGACCTGTGAGGAGAAGTAATCTAAGCACAGCACAGTACGCTTCCAAATGCTCTGAGATGGGAATGCAAAACCTTCGTATAAGAAGGGGAAGGGAAGGGAAGGGGAGGGGAGGGGAGGGGAGAGGAGGGGAGGAGAAGAGGAGGGGGAGAAAAATTAAGTGTATACACACACAAAGAGTGAATAGGTAGTTAAAAGAAAAAAATATCAATGTTAGGATTAATCCAAGACCTTGTACTTGCCAGGCAAGTGTTCTACCGCTGGGCCTACTCTCAGCTCCTAAATAAAACCATTCAAAAGCAGGCTGGCTAGTCACGCCTCTACCTCCACCTGCCTTTGCTAGCTTAGGCCTTCTGTGAGTGTGCATTTCACTAAGCCAGAGAAGGCCAGAGCCAGCTAATTGCATACCTGCTAACAACATTCATTACAGCAGCCCCTTGGTCAGATACTTAGCTTGAGTGATCCCCTTGGCTGCTGACCTGACTAGCATCTAAAAACACTCACATGTCCAGCAAGGTTGATGGAGGGCAGGAAGTGTAACCTTTGACCAGGCAAGTGGTAACTGTGTGGCCCTTTCTGCAAGGAAGAACCAAAGGAATTAAAATTGAGTCAGTCACCAAGTAGATTGCATTTATGGCCACCTATAAATCTCTCTGAAAGATTTGCCAAAATGTTTACTTTTCTTAGTAATTTAAAACAAATGGGGAAAGGTTTGGGGCCAAACATTGCAAAAACAAATTTGATTTCCTTCTCTCCCGTTCCATCACGTGGACAAGGTATACCCTCCACTCTCCACCATAACAGTGCTCCAAGCCATGCCTACATTTCCTGAAAGTTAAATCTACTGCTGTCCCCCTGGCTGATGAGGGCTGCAATTGTTCTGCAACGTACCCATGTGGGTGACATCGAATTCCCACACACTAAATAAAGCTGGGATGACAAAAATTTCATTTCATGCAATTTACTTGAAATCTCTTTTTGTTTTCCACTTCCGCCTTAATAACATTCAGATTGTGTTTTGCAATGCCACCAAGAGTCTGCCTGGGACACTAGGGACCTGATTCTGTGGTTGCTCCTGGTAATAGTTATGATATTTATCCTAAGGGTGGGGTGAGACTTGGGTAGAGAGGCTCTTAGGAATCAGATGAAGACCAGGCAAATGTGAGAGCAAAAGCAGAGCTTTGTCCTTTATTGTAAGGTTTGGTGGCAGGAGTGTAAAGATTTAGGTCCCCTGTCGTAGCTCCTTGCTGGCTGTTCTTGCTCAGCCGTTTCTGAATTGACCAGGACTACTTAAAGACCAACACAAAGTAAATGCAGCTTTGATAATGCTTCTGACTCTGACACCACATCAAGCTATCCTTCTTGGGCAAGGTATTGATCTGAAAATTGGCTTCCTGACTTCTAAGTAATTGTCAATTCTTTTTTTTTTTTTTAATGGAATTTCTGTCTACTGACTATATAGTCCTTTTTCTGTTTGTTTTTCTATTACTATAAGTGAGGTACATTCTGGGTTCCCCCAAATCATTCTTATATAGTCTTAGTATGAAAGAATTGAGGAGAATAAATGATGTGCTGATTGGTCCCCAGGAACTTTCTCTATGGCTAATTTGTGAATATTTGCTCAGCATTCTCTGCACTATGGTAACCCTGAACTTTAATTTTAAGACAGCTTTTAGCATTTGGTCTAGTTTTAAAAGAAATGATTTTGTTTCATATAGCAAAAATTTCTGTCTGTGGTTTCCATTTATTCTATTCAAACCATCCATCCAGTTTCCTTAGAATCTACCCCATAGGCACCACTAGAGAAGCACTAATGTACTTGCCTTGAAGTTCTGCCTAATGAGTTGAACTTTAAATACATGATCAGAAATGAGTTAGACATGCTGTGTGAATCTACAAATTGTTGGTGACAGAGAAAGAAAAAATCCTGAGAATCTAGGACATTTCTTGGGGTGTTCAAATGCTGTTGACTGGTAAAAGCCTGAAAATCATTCTCATTCATTCATATTCTCTCTCTCTCTCTCTCTCTCTCTCTCTCTCTCTCTCTCTCTCTCTCTCTCTCTCTCGTCTAAGAAGATGAAACTTCCTCCATGATGAGAAGGAATTTTTTTCCTCTGCCCTTAAAGGTTTTGGAAGAGTAACAGAAAAACACTAGAAAGGATTCAATAATCTCTGGTGATGACTTGATTTGAGCTATACCATTGCTGCCACTCAGATGGACCCTACCTTTCTGGGGAACCTCACTGTGGAACCTTCTGACTTTAAAGCCAGGGATATGAGGCCCCTTTCTCTGGCCCCACATCTACAGTGATGGCTCTGCTCCTACCCCCACATCCAGGCCCACTAGATGCCCACTAGCAACCCAAGACTGCTGTTATGTTATGCCTGTCCAGTATGTCCCTGAGGAGGAGTCCAGGCGCCAGCTCTGAGGTGGAAGAGGATAAGCTTGTCTATGAACTGGTGTGTCCATGGTGAGAAGAGAGGGTGGCTCAAGGCTTAGGGCCTCTTGCTCACAGGCTTGCTTGCAAGGCCCGAATGCCAGGTGTTCAGTAGTGCAGAAGAGAGGTGGGCCCTGCACACCCCAAGCCTCCGATCTAGCAGGGTGACAGATGGAAAAGAAGTAATTAGAAGGGTGATGGGGCTGCAAATGAGAAGCCTGCTGCTTTGGGAGCCTCTGATGAGCAGAGTGAGAACAGGCGGCAAGCCAAGGTGGAGATGGTGAAAAGCAGGAAGGCCATCATCACCAAGGAGGGTCTGCCCACCATCTCTTGGCAGGATTCCTGCATGTCACACCAGAATTCCCACACTAGGACTCAGTGTGCAAAGCTGTGGCTTACACTGTTAGGCAGGGCTGAGGGGCTGAGGCAAAGAACCCCCACTGAAATCAGAGTCTTCCCGCAGAGCTCTTTCTGGTCCTCATTCCTTTTAATTGGCTGTTTGTCACAACTTTCCTCCATCGCCAGCGAGTGATGAGTGACGTCCTTTTGAAGGTAAAGCTGCTTAATTTCTGAAGCAGAACAGTGGCAGCCTAGGTGCCAGCTCTGTGACCTCGATCTGGTCACTGCATCCTGAGGAAAAGAGTATCTGCCTCAGATGGTCTCATTCGTGAGATAAGACAGAAGAAAATGCATGTTCTCTATTCCACTAGTAACCTTGAAAACCCAAGCAACCTCTGAAACTTTTGAAAATGGAGAGAGGGATGCACTATTTTTCAAATTTAATAATTCTCTGCTTTACTTCAATGTCACCACCACCACCACCCCAACACACACACACACACACACACACACACACACACACACACACACACACACACACACACACACACACACACAATTTGATTTCTACCAAGATAAATACATGCCCTTTTGGGGGAGAGGGCTCAGGGTCTCCTTCTGTAGGCCCAACCTACCCATGATATTTTCAGAGTGCGCTCACCACATCTCGCCATATTGCATGTGTTTTTAAAAAGAGACAGAAATGTATTCCTTTAACACGAAAAGACGTATAATAAGCACAGATATCATCACCCATGTTTGTGTTTAATCCTCTTCTAAACCTCTGTTTTAAAACCAGAGAAATGAAATCCTAACCCAGAAAGACACTGCGGAAGTGCCGAGTATCTCGACCTTGAGATTCCTCAGAACACCTCCGGCCTCCTGCTGTGGTCAGCAATGCGCAGACTCCACATTCATTCATTCATCTTTGCTCCCCATTGGACTTCTGGTACCTTCTATATTCTTCTCCTGCTTTTACTAAAAGGCTTTGCAAAAATGAAGTTCAGATAAAGAATCAAAGTCTGGAATTACCTAAACTCCAGCAACACGGAAGACAAGAAAATCCACAGGCTTGTAGCTCCCAGGAGTTGATACATAGAACTTTTATCCTCGCCTTTGGCTTCTGGTATGATGGTAATGCAATGTGCCATTCCCAGATTTACTGTCTCTGCTTCTTTTATTTATAGGAAATAATACATCCGGCTCTCTCTCTCTCTCTCTCTCTCTCTCTCTCTCTCTCTCTCTCTCTCTCTCTATATATATATATATATATATATATATATATACATATATATATATATATATATTTGTTTTGTGTGGTTTGGGAAGGAAATGGATCTATGGGCAAACAAATATGTTATTTTCTGGGTAACGTAGTAAGTGCAACTTTTTTTCTGGAGCAGCATGGCTATCTCCATAAACTAAATTTAAAGATAAAAGTGTTTTGTAAGCCTGTTTTTAGTTGTTAAAAAAATAATAGATGAAGTAAATAAAATGTTGCAACAATATATGTAGAAGAAACCACGCCCATATTTCCCCCTACTCCCCTGAGTACTTTTACTTTTCTGTGCAGTTTTAATCACAGATGCATTTTTACAAAGCACTTTCCATTTAACATTTAAATGCCACCACAGGCTTTGCTTTCTCACTCCTATAAACAACGCCCAGTATTCTAGGGGACAAATAATTTTGTCCATTCACGGGGAGCTTATGCAGTTCTCTACTAAGGACTTAAATCATGATAATTTCTGTTTTTCTAATCCCTCTCATCTGATGAACCCACAATACTTTAAAAGTGTCACCTTGGGAAACATCTCAGAGCCCAGAAGCTCTCCTCATGCAATGTGCCCTTTTCAAACACAGGAAAGCCAGTTTTTAAGAGGCTTATGGGGGTCAGCCAGGATGACTCTAGGCACCCATGACTACAGGCAAGTCCAGAGCTCTGGAGCCACAGTTGCCTCCCACCAACCCCAGCATATCTTCCATTCTGGGTAAACACTGATTCTCAGTGGAGGTCATGGAAAGGAAGCCCCTTGCTCGTCCCTTTCTCCAGTTGAGGAACTGAAAGCTGCTCACTGCCTCTGAGCGGGAACGGCATAGCCCTTACCTGACTGTTCAGGATGGGAATACTTTTATGTCCATTGTATTCGTTTGTTTGCTTATTTATTCTGTCTGTGAAGACAGGAGTAGTCCGATTCTCCCAGAACTGGAGTTACAGGAAGATATGAAACACTTAACGTAGATGCTGAGAGGTAAACTAGGGTCCTCCGGAAGAGCAGCAGTACACACCCTCAAACAACGGAGTCATTTCTCCAGCCCTTTCTTGTCTTTTAAAATCTTCTCTTTATTTCCCCTACCCAGGTCCTGGAGACTCTGCGAACCCGATCAACTTTAGGCAATTTCTCCAGCTTAGGTGCCCATTCCGAGGACTGCACCGTGGTTCTACTAAGGTAACTATCAAGGATTCCTCAGCTTGGCTCGCTGGTGGAGGGTGGGAGCAGCCTTGTTGCCGCGTGGTTAATTCAGACCGTGAGTTAAATGGGAAGCCAAATTCTTTACTCAACAGCTCAATTCTCAGGCACCTGGAGTCCTGAGGGAAGGCTCAGCAGGGCTACAGCAGTCACTAAGCCACAGGACTGTGCTTTTATCTCAGCCCATGAAGTGGGCTTGAGGAGCCTTGGGGAACGGTCTGAGAAGGTGGAGAGCAGAGACCAAGGGGACCCGAGTCTCCTGCCTGAGTCTCCATGAACACCAGCTGAAATGATGATTCTCTTTAGCTGGGTCTCCAGCTGCCCAGCTGTTAACAAGGAACCCCAGCACACGGCCCTCTTGCCAGCAGGACAGGCTTTGTGTGCAATGCTGTTGAGTCATGGATGAGCACAGCTGCCTTTGAACTGAGACCTGGTGCTCTGCACCAAAAAAGGTCCATATCCTTTTACAAGCCCCTCAAGCCTCGCCCTCTATTCGATATGCTCTCTTCACTTTTCGCGCGCCATTTCCCATATGTTAAGCCATTGCTTCAAGGACATTCTGAGTCTGGGGAAGAAAACCGGCGCTGGGCAGATTCTGTCTACGCTGTTGCAATCTGCTTTGCAGCGTGCAGCTCCCCTGCTCCGTTGTAGGTATGCAGGTTGGTTTAAGGATTCCGGGCTTTTTCCACCCCCAGAGGAAGTCCATCTGCCGGAAGCAATGTGTTAAGAGAACACTGGCACAGCCGTGCAGACATTGCTTTGTGGAAAATAGGAACGGAGCATACTACAGGGTTTCAGATCCGTGCAGATGGCTTCTTCTGGACAATCAAGCATTTGTTCACACAAAGAAAGCCTTTTATGCTCACAGCATTGTTCCTGCAGCATTTGTTCAGTACAGAAGTCACCGGCAAAAACAAACAGACACAATCGTCTTACTCTCGCTGCATAAGTGATACTCTCTTCAGTGCGTGTTCATGAGCGTTGATAGCTGTAGTCATGGCCTTAAACACACGCATCCTTTTTAGTTGTAGGCTCAATTTTCTTAACATTTTATTACGAACTTATTAACTGAGCGTATGTCCCTTACAATCCGACTAACCGAAACAATAGGAACAGAGGATTAAAGAATAACAAAACTGTAAGGATATGAGTTCCAAGGAGCGATTCTCCTGGCGTGATCAGCAGGATTTCTTCTGCTGGAACCTGGAGTAACCAGAACCCAGAACCTCAGCAGGAGCCTGGAGCCCCGAAGCCTTCCCTCGAGCGGTTCTCTCCAGGAGCATCCTGAAGTAAAGCGATGAACAGCCAAAACTATCCCACGTCTCCAAAGGCCCCACCTCCAGTTTTGGGCTCATTTATATATCTCCTCCCAGAGTCTGTTCACAGGATCTTTTCAGCTGGCAACAATCAAGCTCCCACACGAGGTGGTTGGTCTTTTAGTGGATTAACCTCACCTGTTCTCTCACAAGACCATTCCGATCCCACACTTGGGATCATAACAAAAACAGGTTTAACTCTCCTCCACTTGGTCCTCCCTTTGACAATGTATGGTCATAAATATTTACCAAACCTTACAGACTTTCAGTAAATACATCATCTGATATAATGAGAACTTCTGAAATACTGTGGAGTCTTGTTTTTCTTTTTTGGTTAGGTTTGTCCCTCTTACCACATATCCTAACACTTTAAGGACTGAAAGGTACAAAAAAAAAACTATCAAATTTGGCATAACTAGAAATTCTGGAACATGTCAGAATTGCAGTTTGGGGGCTGCGACTCAGCGTTTTCCCCCCACTCACCAGCTCACTCGTGTCTTCTGGTGCGCTCGCCTTTTCTTGATACACTGCCAGTGTTTCTATCAAAAATGAAACATTTTTAAAAGAATTCTAGAATTGGGTTTCTCTATATTAGGGCTGTTTTCTTGCCATTTCTTGGCGCCATAGGACCTAAAGACACTGGAACTGTTTACATCTGCCAGAATTGGCTTTTTGCCTCATTACGGTTCTACAGCGGAATCCTCTTATGGTGGCGTCATTTAGGACAAAACTATTCATGGTATCAAAATCCTTTTCCTTACGCAGAGAGTTCATCCCAGAGAAAACATGCTGTGTTTGCTTGCCTGCTGCCCCATAAGGATATAATTAGGGAAACCTTGTGCAAACAGTTTTAATAACGTTCCTTTAATTTCGAAGGAAGAAGGATGAGGGTTTGGAACGGCGACTCTCAAATAAAATGGCAGGTGTAACAATATAGACATTTTAGTAGAACATTAAATCTGATAGTTCCAAACAAAAAGATACCTCGAAGCATCTTTCTCCTGGGAAATGTGATTTTTGTAGATCCTCATTCTTGGACCCTGAGCAACAAACATGGCATTTTCCTCTGAAACCCTTACGACCCCTGAACCATTTCTTTCCATTGGCCCCTTTCCTGCAAACATATCTGTCTTTTTTCTTTGTAATTTTACCCATCAAATAACTAAAAGTGAAACTTTTCTTAAGGTGGACCCTTTCAATCTGATATGACCTCACTAATGGAGTCACAGACTGAGGGTTAAGGGGCGGGGGCGGGGGACTCGCAACCTGATAACCAGGATGCTCCACAAATCGTCATCCTCCGCCACTGCATGGACACCCAGGGGAAGGTTCCACGTTGCTTTGCTCAATATATTTGCCTCAGACTTAAGAAAGCTGATGATAGAAGATTGAGCAAAACTGAGGAAACACTTCTGGGCCCCTAAGCAAAGATGTTACATTTGAGTGTCCCTGGAGGAAGACTGGAAATGCCCTGAACTGTACAACTCCTTTTGCTAACTATTCTATGCAAAGAAATTATTTCCTCAAATATCAATAATCCCAGACCTACATGGACCCTGACAACTATGCCATATCAATATGCTGAGGCTTCTATAACAAGAGACCGCAGAAGGGCATTTTCTCACCCTCTGCAACCTGTGAGGTCAAGGTTAAGGTGCCGTTTGTTTTGTGGAGGCTGGATTTCATTTGAGGCTTCTCTTCAACTTGAAGACAATTCCCTCCTCTCTCCCATGGCTCCCCTTGCTCTGTGTTGGGTTCTCACACCCCTGTCTCATAAAGATGCCAGTTGTATTGTTGGATTAGAGCCCCATTTTGCCTAATTACTTTTTCAAATGCACTTTCTCCAAATATAGTCTCATAATGTATTATCGAGGGTTAGGACTTCGATATATAAATTTGAGAGGGGACACAGTTCACCCCCAAAACATATGGCTATGAGAAACATAATGAAAGTGGGATATTGCTTTTGGTCACCCATTATGCTCTTAGTATCCTTTAGCTAAGGGTGGCACTGAGTAATTTACCTGCCTTATCTGTTGCTGAGAGACTGTAAACTTGACATTCAGGAACATGCTTAGAATGTTGTTCTGGAACTATGTGTAGAAACATTTACTCTCATGAAGTCCATGAAAATGAGACTCCAGTGGCTGGCAGTAAAGGGTCCGAAATAAACTGCCGTTTATCTAATGTGGTTTTGTGTATTGGTTGGACCAACAGAGCTATGTTCTCTCATGTGGCAGGTGACTTCCTCCAGAGTCCTTGGGACTATTTCCTCAGACTAAGGGAACATCCTGCTCAGCTCTCCCACTCGTTAGCTGTGTAGACACACTACTGACCTCCCTGCTGCTGTTTCCTTATGTGTAAACTCTAATGGTAACCTACCTCGGAGGCAGTGAGATTAAATGCTGCTATATATCTTGAAAAAACAAACTGTGTAATGCTATCTAATTGCTCTAGTGCTCACACTGCTTTTATTGCCCATAAAACGAAAAAATTAAATAACATACTTTCCAAAATTGCTCTTGATTCTAAAGCTGAGGTAACAGCGCACCTCTGGTGTTTTACAATCCTCCGAGTTACTACTTGGCAATTACGTAGTAACATCCGCAGACGTCATAAAACCTTAGGAGTGAATTTACTTCCTGCTATTTGCAATTAACTAGCTTTCTCATACCAGAGAGAGCAGGACGGGTTGAATGACTCTTTCCATTGCATTCTCAGAACCTTCTTAAATGCTGTGACGTCAGTTCTTCAGACAGATATAGTTCAGTGTAGCATCTCCTAAAACACGGCTCATGTCCTCACGCTGCTTCCTGTTGGACGCATGCGTACACTATAAATAGATTTTGTTCCTTTTGCTGTTACAATACCCAGTATAGTATTTGGCACAGACACTAATAAAGATCATTTTTTTAGTGCTCATACTGATGAAACAAATCACTCGATAATTAATAAATACACTAGCTAATGTAAAAGCTTCTTTCAGTTAGGAAAAAAAGCAATCAGAGACACCTCAATCGCAAATATTTTATGGAAGTAGCTGGCAAAATTCATGATAACTAGCAGAGCAGAATAGAAGAGCCACGGATGAGGGAGATAAGAATTTGTGTGTATTCAAAGGCAGCAGCCTGGTCATTGGAATTACACAGGATATTTGTTAAAAACACAGCTATCCCCGGGTCTTTCTTCGGAACTCTTTAGATAAAGCCAAGGAGTTTGAATTTTAGTGAGTGTCCCAGTGTCCTTGTGAATAGGCAGGTATTAGAATCAGCCCTTGGGGATGATAGTGGGAGGGGAAGGGCGAGGGTGGGGACCGGATGCCCTTAGACAGTGTCTGCGTGTGTCTATCTTCCTATCATTATTCCTATTTTGCAAAGGGACTAAGACATATGTAAAGGGGGCTTCAGAAGCACCACAGATACTTAACTAATGGTCCATTACCAAAAAACAAACAAACAACAACAACAAAACAAAACCAAAAAAGTCTGAAGCCCTCAAAGCCAACATCTAACCAACTGCCACCATCGCAGTCAAGACTTCAATTCTCCTCTGACCATGGAATTATTAATCAGACAACCAACTGAGCTACAGGACAAGAAACAAACAAAAGACGCCATCAACAAGCAGAGTCACAGGGACATGAGCAGATGTCCACCAACAGGAGCAGAAATCCTCTCTTTTTAAGCAGTGGTGGCAGGCACACACCAAAGCAGAGGGTTGCAGAGCAAGTTTCACCAAATTTAAAAGAAATGAAACCACTCACACGTGTTTACTGACAAAACAGAACGCCAGCTGAAACTAATAAAGACACCACACAAGAGGTAAATCTCCAGACATCCGAGGGTAAAACAGTAGAACATTGCTAATAGGCCATGAGTGAAAGAGAAATTAAAATTAAGATTTCATAGAACTTGGCTTCGAGAAAAGCAAAACATAACTTGTGGGATGTGGCTGTGAAGGAAGCAAGGTCACATTAGCACACTGAAGGCCTGAAGATGGCAGCTTAAGTCCCTACCTCAAAGACCATCAGCGAACTGAGTGGCCCAGAAACAGCAGGAGGAAAGAAATTAATCAAAAACAGGAAACAAGAGAGGGAAGAAATAGCCAAAAACTGTGTGTTAAGGCAATAAACTTGCAAACTTCCAACAAGAACAACACACACACATCACAAGACACACATCACCCATCTGGAGAATAAAGCAGAGAACTTCATTCAGTTCAGAGCTGCAGCCACGAGAGTGATAACAAAGGGTTAATACAAACAGCTCTCCCACCACAAAGTTAACAACCCAGAAGAAGTGGATGACTCCTGGAAAATAACTGATTACCAAAGTCAACCCCAGTTATATAAGTAATCTGCACATTCCTCTAACCATGTAAAGAAATTGAAGTTATTGTTTAAAGTCGGCCCACCTATAACACCCCCAACCCCCAACCCCAACCCCTATCCCCCCCTCCCCTGCCCATCAAAGAAATCTGGGACAATTTCACTGGAGAATTAACACTAAGTCTCCAAGATTTTCAGAAGACAGAAGGGAAAGGAGCAGTCACTGTGTGAGGATAGAGTTACCCCAGTGTGCAGAACCACGAAAACAGCTAAACAGAAACCTACAGACAGAAATCACAGGGAGTCTAGACAGAAAACTCCCAACAAAAGTTTAGCATATAGAAATCAGTAAATGCAAACCTGGGGCTCCTTATTTTAAAATCAAGGAATAAAATCAAAGCACTAAAGAAGAAAATTATGGGATGACCACTGACTTGATAGAACTCCATACCCATTTTTTTCCACTAAAAAAAAAAAAATCACTAAACTAGAAATCAAGACGAACTTTATCAGTCCAATAAAAGCAAACACTATTACAGCCAGCACCATACTTGATGGTGACTGACATATCCTCCCCCGACTAGGAAGAAGGCAAATATGGCTGCTGCTGCTGCTGGTGGTGCTGTTGCTGGTGCTGCTGCTGCTGCTGCTGCAATTCTGCAGAGTTATTTCAAAAATGGAAAATGAGAAAATGTTTAGAAAAGAAATAGGAAATCTTTGAGCAGGGAGAAGAACTTTTGATTGACATCAAAAGCACATCCCATAAAAGAAAAATGTGATGAATTAGGATACCATGCCACGGTTTAGTTAAAAGGATAAAAAGAGCTACGGATTGAGGAATGATATTGGCAAAGCATGTATCTGAATTTTCAAAACTGAACAGCAAAAAACAGCTAGAAAATAGACCCAAAAAAAGGCACGACCCATCCTTTGATCCAAGAAGATATCCAGATGGCTGATAAATGCGTGTGCTCAAAGTCATCTGCTATAAAAATGTAAAACAAAGCTACAAGAGGGTATCTGTGTACTCACGTAGGAATGGATGGCTGAAAGGAGACCAGTGGCAAAAAGACAGGATGGAGGGAAATGGAGCCAGAGACACGCAGCTGTGTGTGTAGACAGTGGTTCAGTACCCCGTAAAGAAGCAGGGATTGCTGAGGTAGACACAGAACTGTCATATGACCTAGTAATTGTTGTCAAGAATACTTTATGCAAGAGAAATGTTCACATAAAAGCTTGTGCCTAAACATCAATAACTTTATCATAATAAAGCCCAGTGGGTGAGTAGATACACCTCAGCACAGCCTTACCATGGGATACTACTCAGCATTAAAAGGAGCAAAAGGTCCAAGCTATTGATAATGCAATAGCCTCAATGAATCTCCTAGGAATGATAAAGGAAGTTAAAAATAATAAAGATAATAATAATAATAATAAAGCAATGCTAGGGTGGGGAAGAGGCTACTCAGGTAAAAGTGCTTGCCACCAAGCCTGACAGCATGAGTTCGACCCCCAGGACTCACATAGTAGGAGAGAACAGGTTCCAGCAAGCTGTCCTCTGACTTCCACATATATGCCAAGGCATGTGTGTGTGTGTGTGTGTGTGTGCGCGCGCGCGCACACACACACACACATTGAAAAGATTAAAAACTATCCCAAAAGTTTACATATTACACAATTCCATCTAAATATTAGTTATAAACTTAAAATACTTTGAAGCAGGAGAGATGGCACAGCCATTCAGACTGCTGTCTGCTCTTGCAGAGGGCCCAGGCTCGGTTTCCAGCACCCACTTGGAGGTTCACAGCCACCTATAACTATAGTGAGAGGGGATTCTATACAGTCCTCTGGCCTCTGCAGGTACCAAGCATGCACATGTTATACACACATGCAGGCAAAACATCCATAGAGATATCCATATTAAAATACCTTCACAATGTTTTGAAACAATAAATTTATAAATTTATAGAGATGAAGCACACGTTAGTGGCATCCACAGCTATGGCTGGGCGAGGACAAGAAGTGAGTGGGACTTATACAGAGAGAGCCATGGGGAAACCTGTAGTCACAGAAGAATTTGGGGTCTCGATTAGGAATTGGTGACAAGCCCCACCCATGTTCAGCCACATTTGAATATGCTCAAAACTCATGAAACCTAAGTCAGCTGTACAATAGCAGCTTCTAGCGCAGCTGGGTGCTGAGCTCTGCACATTGGTAGCACCAAGAGACGTGATAGGAGTATAAGATCTCCCTGAACATGTTGCTATTTGCTGTTGTTATAGATACATTGTTGTTTCAAAATACATGGCTAAGGAAAATAAGCCGAAGAAGAAGAGCGAGAACAAACAAAAACAAAAACAAAACAAAACAAAAAGACATGGCTCCCAAGAGAGCGAGATTGGAGAGCTGACTGAATCTTGGACTTTTTCCTATGCCTGCTTCCGTGAGTGGCTAAAATGAATAAATAGTGGGAAACTCAGGTGCTGAGGGTGGGAGAGAGACCCCCATGGATTAACGGGCCCCCCAGAATCCCTGATTCAGGAGATCTGGAGGGGAGGCCAGGAATGTGCACTCCTGGCCCGGAAAGACCTGGAGAAGCACTGATTAAAGGAATGGGAAAAATCGATTCAATCTTTGCATGCCTGGTCTAATCTAAAAGTGGCCCTTGATCTGGTGCTTAGATAACCGCTGCAACTAATCTGAGTTATCGGTTCAGATCTCATTTCTTTCAGGCAAACAGCAGTTTGGATAACATGTCTTTCAATTCAAATCCATGGCTACTCTCAACTAAACTTTGGGGGGGGGGGGTGGCAGGGGGAGAGAGAGGGAACAGGGGGAAAAAAGGAAAAAAAGAAAATTAGCTTGGAAAGGGAGAGCGGTCCGGTTCACGTGATCTATATCTCCAAGTGAATCCACCCTTCAGAGGCGAGCTGAGGACGCCTCTATGAAGTGCCCGATCCACCTATGTGGGGTGCTCTAGGGCACCATATCTTTGTATCTGCCACCACAGAAGGGCTCCACCATCTCGTGGGGAGAGAGGCCCAGCATAACGCAGTGAATTAAATGTGATCTTTTTCTTCCAATTCTTTTCTCAGTTACATTTCATGCCTTTTTCTCCGCGTGTTTATCACCACCAGGAGTCGTATTTCTGTTTGAGTAGCTGGCAAGTGACTCCCCGCTGAACAAGCCAAGGGAAGGGTCCTATAAATCAGAGAGGTCCGTAGACCACATCCTTACTCCCAGACCAGTAGTAGGACTCTCGGAGATCCTTCAAAGCTGAGTACCCGAGAACAGCGTTCTTGGAAATAAAGGGCCAAGTATTCAGCACTGAGTGGCATTAGAAATGCTCCGCATGCCCAAGTGGGCACAGCCCAGAGAGGCGCTGAATAGTCTCCCTGGTTGCCTGTTTCCCATCACAGCCTGCCCAAGGTGAGAACAAAATACTCCTGGGGACGCCAGGAGACAGAAACAGCAGCTTGAAAAATCACGGGCTTGTAGTTACTAGTAAGAACCAAGAGGATCCAGCAGAAGGAAGCTTGGTACAAGCACAGCACTTCTACATGGAAAAAAGAGGACTTCGGAGCGTCGATCGACTGTTCTGAGTACTCTGGAGTCCTCACAGTTCAAGATGTGCTTTTTCCGCCCAGCTGCAACGGATGAAGAACCTGCAAGGCCTCCCTAGGCTGCCCAACCCAAACTTGTATATTTTCTTGCTTTTCTTTTTTTTTTTTTTTTTTGAGACAGTCTCGTTATGCAGCCCTGGCTAATCTGAAACTCTCCATGTAGACCAAGCTGACCTCAAATTTACAGAGATTCCTCTACTCTGTGTCCCAAGTGCTGGGATTAAAGGTATGGGCCCAACACCTGGCCAAGTCTTTTTTTTTTTTTTTTTTTTTTTTTTTTTTTTTTTTTTTGAGGCAGAGTAAGTCTTCATTCTTTTAAAACTCACATGAGCTAGGGGGCATTTACATCTTTCTCACTTTCACAGCTGAGCCATGTGATGCCAACCTTTTCAGAGGAAGTACATCACTGGGGCAGCCTTTCAGAGTTTATAACCTCGCCTCCGCTCCAGGTTGCTCTCTCTGCTGCCTGTGTGCTATTGAAATGACAGCTTCAGCTGTGTGCTGATACGCCTCCCTCCTTTGATGGACTCCGCCTCCGGAACCATAAGCCAAAACAAACCCTTTCTTCCTTAAGTTGCTTTCAAACATGGTTTGTTTTTTTTTTTTAATCACAGCAATAGAAAAGCAATACAATGAATGATGGAGTCAGTGCCATAAAAACTGTAAGACCTCACTAAGCAATGGAGCAGGATTGAGTCCAGACCCTGTCAATCAAGAAAAGTGCGGATGCCTGTGGTCTTCCTCCACACCAAGAGACTATCAATCTGGAAAGCTCATTTGATTCTAAATCCATACCTCATTCTCAGAGACGCACTAACTGAACCCTACTTAACATTTCCTAATTGGAATTCTTCTCAAATAACCGGTAATTTGCTGAGCCTTACTGCTGGAAAAGTTTAGAACACATTGAACAAATGGCCCATTTTGGAAAGACTGAAATTTTACCAGAGAGCCATTGTGACTGTTACTTGCTCTCTCTTGGCTTTCAGCCCTCTCTTTATTTGTGATGAACCCCTAGACATTCACAACAGAGAAAGAGCAGTTGGAGAGAGGGGGCTGCAAAGCAGTGATGGGCTCTGGAGAAATTTCCCTGGTAGGTGTGTATTCTAGAGACTTGAGTTTGCTGATGTTTCTAAAGTTTCTTGATTGTTTGCACCATGCGTACCTTTAAAAGATAAGGTCGTCATTTCAAATGTGTGCTATACATTGTTCATAAAGTAATAGGGACCTCTCCTAAATTTCCATCAGAAGGGAGTTAATTTGAAGACTGTTCACTGCCACACAGTGTCCAAGCAATGAGGACATTGGCTCTCCATATAAACATACAGAGTAAAAGCATCACACAAACACACACACAGAGAGGGGGAGAGAGAGAGAGAGAGAGAGAGAGAGAGAGAGAGAGAGAGAGAGAGAGAGAGAGAGAGACAGACAGAGAGAGAGAGAGAGAGAGAGAGAGAG